>NW_022983547.1:214579-340426 GCF_010093885.1 Aplosporella prunicola CBS 121167
TGTGTGTGTGTGTGGAGGCTGGCGTGCTTCGCTTTGGTGGAGGGTGGGTGCTGTCTGGCTTTCTTTTCTCTTTCGTCATCGTCGTCTTTTTCTTTCTTTCGTCGCTCGCTCGTTCGTTCTTTTCGTCTGCGTCTGGACTCGTCATGGCGGAATGCTGGATCAAGAGACACGGCAGCCAGAGAGAGGCGCAGCCGCTTCGAAATGCCGGCCGGTCGTCGAACGAACAGGGGGGAAACGAGCAAGCGTCCACAGAGGTACCGACGAGGCGAGAGGCGAAACACGAAGACGAGCACACGACCGATCCCACATCCTCCCCAGCACTATGGCAGTCCTTAGTCACCATCCTCGCTCCTCCTCCTCCTTCTGCTCCTGCTCTCCAACCCGCACACGCACGAGCACACGAGCACACGAGCACACGACACACGACACACGACACCACGCACCACCCCTATCTCCCGGCAAGACCCGAAAGCCAGCTCCTCGTCGTCGGAAAAATCCAGAAGGAAATAAATCGAACAGCCAGCAGCCAGCAGCCAGTGGCATGAGCAGGAGGAGCGCCACGACCGCGCCAAGCCCGCCATCCAATAGCGAGGAGCGCGCGCGCGTGTGCCGGCGTTCTGTCCGGCCGGGGGATGTGGGTGTGTGGGGTTGGGGTGTTGAGCGGCGCGTTGGGAGGAGCTCGGCGTGGCGTCGCAATCCAACAACGCTTGCACCTTGGATGCGTTCCGTCCAAGCTGGGCGGGCGAGCCAGGGCGGCAATACCTACCTAGTACCTACCTACTGACTCCTGCTAGCAGCAGCCACGCAGCAGCCACGCAGCAGCGCAGGAGTCGCCTCGCTCCATAGCGGCAGAGCGACAAGGCAGCTCAGCGCACGAGCCTAGCGGCCGCATCCGCACTGCTGCTCTGGCTGGCCTTGAGCAGTTCGGCGGGTGATAGGGCGCGATTATTCGCTCACCTTTGGGCGGGCGGACTCGGCTCCACGCCTAGCTCCCCAGCCTACGCGTGCTATGCTGCTTGTAGTGCGGCTCTGTGCCCGCCAAGGCCCCGCGTTCCGCCCTAGCTGGGCCCAGATTCGCGTCTCCCCCGGATCAGCGCGCGCGCTCGGACGCCTGCTTCCCCATGGGCACCGCGCTTGGGGCGACGAGCTACTGCTGCTGGTTTTTTCTTTTTTTCTTGCCTTGTCGTAGGTTGTTGTTCGTGCGCGGCGCCGCTAGAGGCGAGCGCGTTGCGTGCTATATAACGGGCGTGGGCGTGTGGGGATGGCCGCTTTCTCCAGCAGCAGCAGCAGCAGCACTCCTCTCCTCCCCTCCTCCTCTCTTCTCCTCTTGTCTTACTTCTTCTTCCTCTACTTCCCTTCTCCGCAACTCTCGCTGTTGTCGACATGGCTGGTGGTGGCATGCCCGTTGCTGGCGGCACCGTCGAGGGAGGTTTCCTCACGGGCCGCAAGCTCATCTACCCTCTCTCGCTCGTCATTTCGCTGTTCTTCCTGTGGGGCTTCAGCTATGGTCTGCTGTAAGACACCACCACCACCCCACAAAATGCGGTTGAAAAACGGCCTACTAACACTACCACCCCCGCACAGTGACGTCCTGAACAAGCACTTCCAGACCGTCCTCGGCGTCACCAAGCTCGAGTCGACCGGCCTCCAAGTCGTCTACTTTGGCGGCGGATACCTTCTCTTCTCGCCCATCGCAGCCGAGGTGCTCAAGCGCCGCGGCTACAAGACGACCATCCTGATGGGCCTGGCGCTGTACTCGATCGGCGCCGTCATGTTCTGGCCGACGGCGCACTTCTCCACGCCCAGCAACTCGTCGGCCTCGTTCGGCGGCTTCATCGCCTGCACGCTGGTCATTGCGTGCGGTCTCGCGACGCTCGAAACGTCGGCCAACTCGTACGCCGTCGTCATCGGCGACCCCGCCACCGCCTCGGCCCGCCTCATGTTCTGCCAGTCCTGGAACGGCGTCGCGTCCTTCATCGGCCCCCTCATCGCCTCCAAGTTCTTCTTCTCGGGCGCAAACGCCCACTCCCTCACAAACGTGCAGTTCGTGTACCTGGCAGTCGCCTGCGCCGGCGCCGCCGTCGCCGTGCTCTTCTTCTTCGCGAACCTGCCCGAGGTCAATGAGGCCGCTACAGACGGTGAGGACGCCGTCCTGGCCGTCGACGAGCACGGCAACGAGATTGGCGCCGGCCCCCTGCTCAAGCAGTACAACATGCTGTTCGGCTTCGTCGCGCAGTTCTGCTACGTCGGCGCCCAAGTCACCGTCGCGTCCTTCTTCATCAACTACGCGACGGAGAACGCGCCGTACACGGCCGCGCAGGCGTCCAACATGCTGTCGTACGCACTCATCGTCTTCACGGTCGGGCGCTTCATCGCCACCGCCCTCGCCACAAAGTTCCAGTCCGACTTCCTGCTGATGATCTACGCGGCGTGCGCCATCGCGCTGACGGCCTACGTGGCCGCGGGGACGGGCCGGCCGGCCGTCGGCGTGCTGATTGCGCTCTTCGTCTTCGAAGCGCCCATGTACCCCGTCCTGTTCGCGCTGGGCACGGCCAACCTGGGCCGGCACACGCGGCGCGGCGCGGGCATCCTGGTCATGGGCGTGAGCGGAGGCGCCGTGTTCCCGCCCATCCAGGGCGCCGTCGCCGACGCCGCCAACACGCGCATCTCGTACGTCGTGCCGCTCGTCGGCTTCATCGTCGTGCTCGCCTACGTCACCATTCACTGGATGCGCCACGGCATGCAGATTGTGCGCCGCAAGGACCCCGCGGCCAAGATGCTCGAGGCCGGCACTCCGGTTGGTGGCGCCGTTGGCGGCGTCGTCCAGAACGTCCATTATGATGCGGACAAGGCCACGGCGGCGCATGTTGAGGGCGCGGGCGGCCAGGGCGTGTTTGTCGTCGATGAGGAGAAGGACGTTGCTGTCAATGTGCGGAATGTTTAAGAGTTGTTTGGTTCGGTTCTTGGTTAAAAGACGGGAATGATGCGATGCGATGCGCGATGTTGGGTGGGTTTAATGGCATGGACATGGGCTTGGGCATGGGCATGAGCACGACGCTATCTACGATGGACGACGATAATATCGGTTACGCGATAGATGATACCACATACTACACACTACACATTACATATACACATAAGCAGCCTAGTAGATAGATAGACAGCCAGACGAACGCAGTTGTAATTGTCTACATACCACACTTTCCTCCTTCGCATTCATTCCCATCCATAGCATTGCATTGCAATGCCAACTACCTCACTCATCTCACTACCAATCCAACTCCTCCCACTCCGTACCTAGTACTCGTAGGTAATCCGCCCCCACGCCCGCGCCACCATACCCACCCACCCCAACACCGCAGCCACGCACACAGACACACATTAAGTAAGCACTTAAATCCAAAAGCAAAAAAGCAAAAAAGCAAAAAAACAAACCCCAGACCCCAGACCCCAAAAATCGCCAAAACAAGCAAAACCTGCAGCAAGCGCGAGCGCCACTCCCGCGCAAATCGACCCCACGCCACAACAGCAGCCTCGTCCGTCAGTAAGCATCATAAATAAATGTCCCTTTCAACGCCACCGATTATATATATGTACCTGTGCGCTGCTGCAGCAGCTTCTTCTTCTTCCCGCTACCGCCTCTTTCTGCTGCCCGTCCCGACTCCCTTTTCCTTCCTCTTCCCCTCTTTCGATGATGTGGCCGATGACGCCGGGTATAACAACTGGTTTGAGGGATGCGTGTGTTTGTGTGGGGCACGCACACACACACCCTCTCTCTTACCTGTTCACTGCTCGCTCGCTCGCTCCCTACATATTCGCACGCGGCAGCGTCAAACGCGCTCCGCGTGCCCCGACGACGAGTCCTGCTGCAAGGCACGCACATCAGCACCACATCCACAACCACCCACACGCACAACAGCACGAAACACAGCACTCACCCTCACACTAGTAGTGACATAAATGCCGCCCTCGCTCAACCGCAGCTCGCCCCCCTTAGCCAGCTCCTCCTGCGAACTGCCGCCCTCATCATCCCAGTACGAGCTGAGGACACGGGCGGGCCCGCCACCCCGGCTCGCCACGCTCTTGAGCATGATGCCGTCGGGGCGGGGCGGCAGCAGGTTTGCGGCGGCTGTCTTGGCCGACGCCGACGACGGCGCGCTGTGCCCGCTGCGTGGCGGCTTTTCTTTCGACTTTGAGTACCCGCGCGACGTGTTGCGCTTGGTGCGGTAGAAGGCGGCGAAGGCGGGGCAGCAGCCTATGAAGACGGCTGGGGGAGCGAGAGGAGGGGTTAGCAGTGGTTGGTGATGGTTGTGGTGGTGAATTGGAGAGAGGGTTGGGGGAGAGGCGTACCGATGGCCGACTCGACTATCGCCCACAGCGCCAGCCACGAACTGCTCGGCGTGCTGTTGTTCCCCGCGCGGGTGCCAATCTGCACGACGCGGATGATGGCGATGATGATGCACACGAAGCCGGTGCAGAAGAGGGCGCCGATGCCGGCTTTTTCCATCCGCGGCATCTGCAGGTTCCAGATTAGCCGGATGGGCAGCGCCATGATGAGGAGGTCGGTGAGCACGTCCACCGCGAACGCGTAGTATAGGCTGGCTATCTGGGCGTTGATGTCGCGGGGCGTGGTGCAAAGGCCTGCGAGAGTGGGGGTTAGAGTGCGCAGGGTGGGGTGGGGTGTGCGATGAAAAGCTACCTGGCGTGAACCATGCGCGCATGCTGTGACAGGACGTGATGTTGGAGATGACGGCGCCGATTAGTGTCTGTGGGTCTCGTCGTTAGTCTTGGTCTGGAGTTGTGTGGCGGTGGTGGTGGTTGAGAAGACGTACGAGAGCGCAGAAAATGACCAGGATCCACCACAGGATGATATACGTGCGCAGGTTTGTCATGAGGCGGCGATATAGCGCGAGCAGAGAAAACTTGACGGTCCACAGGGTGAACCACAGCAGCATGGTGTTGTAGAAAAAGATCTTGACCATGAAGACGGCGTCGTCGATCATGGTGGGGTAGGGGGGTGCTTTGCCCATCTCGACATTGTACACTCTAAACATTGGCGGGGTGACGATGATGTAGCTGATGGTCAGTGCCAGGAACAGGCCAAAGGACAGCAGGACGAGAAAGTCCTCGATCTGCGGGCCTTTGCGTTTCCAGATGCGGATGATGAAGCGGGCGGTGACGACGGTGGAGATGACGGCGATGAGGGTGTAGCCGGTGTGGACGAGGACTTCGGGGGTGAAGTAGTTGTGGATGGCGCCCGAGGAGGAAGTCATGGCGGCGACGGTGACGGTGACGGTGGCAGCGACAACGACAGTGATTCTTCTTTCTTCTCTCTTCTGACAGGTGGGATGATTTGCATCATGATGCAAAAAAGAAAAGGAAAAAAACCAGAGGAATCCAGGGATCCCGGGGGGCAGCTCTGTGCAATATACAACGGCTGGCAAGGGAGAAGAGCGACATTCAGTCCCTCGCGTAGTGGCAAGCGCTTTGGACCCAGAGGGGCAATGGGCCTTGCTTCGGCGCGCACTCCTTGCGTGGGGCAGCTGGCGCACCGCAGACGCCGACGTGACACGGCTTTGATGAGCGCAAGCCGACCCTTCGCCCAGGCATGTCGTTTGCGGCAACTGTGTATGTAGAGCACAGCAGAGCCGCCTTTTCTCCCGCCTCGCACCGGTCCATTCCCAGTCCCCGCGCGGTGGTTCCAAAGTCCTCCCCTGCAGCTGCCAGCTTCAACCCTCTCCGCCTCGATATGCGCTTCCTGTTGCTTTTGGCCGCTGCATCCGCCGCCTTGCTGGCCTTCGAGCCCGCTCCCTTCGACGTCCACGAGGCCCTGGCCCAGCGTGGCGTGCAGCTTGATCAGGCACAGCTTGCGGCTGAAGCTCCCGCTGCAGATGACACTGCCGCCGCCTGCGAAGTGGCCGTGAGTTTCAGAATTGTTTTTTTAATCCCGCCCGCTTACTTTTGTGCTTAGTGCTCCACGCTCGCTTTCCTCTACAAGGACGCCGTCGCCAGCCGTTACACGCCCGCCTACACAAACCATCAGCACGCCTATTGGTCCCTCCAGCAGGCCACCGCCGAGCCCTACTGTATCTTTTGGCCCACCCACGCCTTTCAGGTCTCGACGACCATCTTGCTGTCGCGCCTCACCCGCTGCCCCTTCGCTGTCAAGAGCGGCGGCCACGCCGCCTTTGCCGGCGCCTCCAGCATCCAAGGCGGCATCACCATCGATCTGCACCTCTTGAACGAATTGACGCTGTCCGCGGACAAGTCGCGCATCTCGCTTGGCCCGGGAAACACGTGGTATGACGTCTACACGACGCTGGAGCCAGAGGGCCTTGCTGCTGTCGGCGGCCGCGTCGCGGCAATTGGCGTCGGGGGACTGACCCTGGGAGGTGCGCGCCATCGTCTTTATTTCTTTTTCTTCGTTTCTGTCTGTCTGGTCGAACGCATGGGCTGATATGCTACACAGGAGGTATAAGCTTCTTTTCTGGTCTTTATGGGTGGGCCTGCGACAACGTTGTGAACTATGAGGTAAGTCGAACGGGACGGCATCAGCCGAGGATCTCTCCGCTCGCGTTGCACCAGCACCAATATCTGCTTTGTGCGCCGTCGACACCGAATCACGGCCGTCGGTGCTCAGTTCCACCCATCTGCGGTGGAATATCACCTTCAGCCATTCCCTTCTCTGCCACACCTGCCGCGCCAATCGCAGTGCGCAGCTGGCGATTGTGCATGCACCCGGCACGGGCAACCGAGGTCCGGCATCGATTCCCTGGCCGGGGTCCCTCTCAAAATGCGAGCTGTTTACTGTTGACGAGGGCGCTTCCGCTGACCTCGTCTTCCTTTACAGGTTGTTACTGCGAGTGGTCTCATTATCAACGTCAACCGTCAATCCTACCCCGACCTCTACTGGGCGCTTCGCGGCGGCGGCAACAACTTTGGCATCGTGACGCGCTTCGATGTAGCCACTTTTCCTCAAGGTCTCATGTGGGGCGGGGGACGGTTGTACTCGTGCGAGCACCGCTCAGCCATCATCGCGGGCTTTATGGAATTTGGCGCGAACGCGGCGACGGACACGAACGCAGCCGTGATCCTGTCCTTTGCGTACGCCAACGGCTCTTTCCTTGCTGAGTTTGACATGCAATATGCAAAGCCCGTCGTAAACCCGCGCATCTTCGAGAACCTTACCCGCATCCCTGACGCGCTCAAAGACACGACGCAGGTGCAGTCGCTGGCGGACCTGACGCTGCAGTTCAACCACTCGAACCCGTCGGGCATGCGCGAGACGTACTGGGCCACGGCGTACAAGCTGGACCGCGCCCTCGTCGACGCCATCCTCGACGTCTACATGGCCGAGATCGACCGCATCGGCCACGTCGACGGCCTCGTCCCCGCCTGCACCCTCCAGCTCATCACGATCCCGATGCTCGAGCACATGGCCAAGAACGGCGGCAATCCACTCGGCCTCGCGCCCGGCGACGGCCCGCTGCTGCTCATGAACCTTAATGCCCGGTGGACGCGTGAGGCCGACGACGCGGCCGTCCTGCGCGCCAATGCGAACATCGTGGCGAGAGTGGACGAGCGCGCCCGCGACCTTGGCGCTTATCATCCGTATGTCTACATGAACTACGCGTCGCAGTTCCAGAGCGTCATCCCGAGCTATGGCGAGCAGAACGCGCGCCGCCTCCGCGATATCGCCCGCAAGTACGACCCCGAGGGCGTGTTTCAGACGCTGCAGCCTGGGTACTTTAAGCTGGATGGCGCCAAGACGAGCGAGTGGTATTGAGGACGACGATGACAGCGAAGAGCATGTGCATGTGTGGCGCCGGTTGCCTTGATTTGCTGATGTTGCTGTTGCTCTGATTCTTGCTTGATATTGAGGTTTCTTCTCTTCTCTCCTGTTCTTCTTCTTCTTGTTTTGCTCCATCATCTTCTTTCTTCTGCGTAATCGCCATGGCCTTCCCCGTGTAGCTGTCGGCCGTCTTCGGTAGTACATAGCTCTTCTGCCATACGAGATGTTTTCAACCCTCGTGATGGTGCTGCAACTGTGGAAAGCCAGAGGAACTCGAGCGTGCCTGTCTGCGAGGAAAGGGTAGGAGATGATTATCAGAGGCCGCGGGGATGCGAGTGGCAGATCCGTCGTTCGTTATCGTGGTCGTCGTCGCCGCTGCGTCCATACCCCGCACGAGTAGAGCAGTCCTGGTCTCCACGCCGTTTAACATCTCATACCCAGCATACCTACCCAGCCTCCGTCCATCTATTCACTCTTATCCCACCGCATACCAACCCAAACCTACGATACCAATACACCTACCGCCCCACCTACCTATTCATCCCACGCAAAGACGCTTACATCCTCCCCGCTCCATCCTACTCTACCTTTGCACCACCGCCCATCACGCACCAACCAACACCACACTCCACCACAACCAAACCCACTCCTTCTTACCTCGCCTTCCCCCCCCCGGCTCGGCGTCATGACCCACCTGTTAAGCTTACCTACCTACCTACCCACCATAGCGCCCACCTACCCCGCCTCAACAGCGCGGTAGCACACGCACCTGCTATACCGCCAGTTCTCCAAGGCCCGCTTTCAGCAATACGACAAGCTCGTCGGATGGGTGTAGGACGTAAGCCAGAGAGGCAGGGACGCAGACGCAGACGCAGTGCGGGGTCGCGGCATCGCGGTGTCGCGGTCGTAGGTAGACACAGCCCACGTCTCGGACGGGATTCTGAAACGGGACGGCTGGCCGCGCGTGCACAGAGATGGCAGTAGGTGTAGCGTACGCAGTCGTACTCATAGACGCAGGGCAGGTATTCCTAGGTAGGTACGCCGTAGGGTATCGATCTAGACAGAAGTCGGGCGTCAGCTCAAAGTGCGCGCTACGCAGCGACGGCGCCGAACCGAGTCATGCCCTGCCCGGCCACCCTGGGGCCCTGACACGCAAAACGCCCCCCGATCGACCCGCCAGCCCCCCCGGGCCCACGCCGCGCCGCACGGGCCAGTTGCGGACAGAGGTTAATCTCTACGTGCGTCGTCTTTCTGTCTTTTTTTTCTTTCTTTCTTGCTTTTTTCTTGCTTCTTGCTTCTTGCTTCCCTGATGCCTGGACCCCTGGGCCCCTGGGGCAAGGTCCAGCATGTACGCGCGCGCACACGCGAGAGCCGTTATTGCGCTGCCACGCGGCCAGGCGGGGATCTTGCCATCCAGACAGGAGCTGGACGCAGGGCGCGGCCTGGCGAACACGAATACGGTGTACGGTATGCGGAGTAGTTAATGCCTGTTTTGGAGGTGCCTTTTCTGCTGCGCTTGGCTGTTGCTGTTGGTGCCTGCGGCGGGAATGGTGTTCTGGTTAGAAGGGTTAAGTA
Organism: Aplosporella prunicola CBS 121167; assembly: GCF_010093885.1. Taxonomy (NCBI): domain Eukaryota; kingdom Fungi; phylum Ascomycota; class Dothideomycetes; order Botryosphaeriales; family Aplosporellaceae; genus Aplosporella; species Aplosporella prunicola. Next base: position 223,947 of record NW_022983547.1, read on the forward strand.
TTTGGTGGTTGTTTTTTTCTCTGTGTTTCTCTCTCTTTCGCTATCTATTTATCTATCTCTCTTGGTTTGTTGTTTGTTGCTGGGCTCTTCGTTGGCTCTGGTTTTGTTCGCCCCACGTTCTTTGCGCGGTGAGGCTCTAACTGTTCGAAATGCAAGGGAATAATGTTCGATCGGCCAAGGAACTCGGGGAGCAAGAGCTAGGCCTGCGTTGAGGAAAGGGGAAGAGATACCTCCAAAGTTCCAGTACAGGACGGCACCGGATCCGTCGCCTCGCCCTATCCATCCACAGAAAAGGCACGACAACCTTCACGACCATCAACAAAAAATAAACATGCAAAACCGTCCTTTCAGCCATCACAATGTCCGCCTCCACCACCTCCTGCCACATGCTCCGCCTCCCTCAAGCTGCTCGAGACTGACGTGCCCCCCGGCATGTGGACTGCAGCCAGCAGCGCGGCAACGCAAGCTCCCAGCTAAGGCTCGATCCGACGAGGTATTCTCGGGACCGGCAGCGAGAAGCAGCGAAGCGGGAGTCTGAGCGGGAAGAACGGACCGCAACGGATGACTTTCGGTGGGCGGGTTGCCGAAAGCGGAGAACAGAGGGGGGAGGGGGAGGCACCGTACCACAGCAGCAGCAGTAGCAGCAACGGCTCAGCGCAACGTTTCCCGCGGCATAGCCATTACTTAAAACAGATGGCGAGCACGAAGGAGCGGCGCCCCTGCCGCTTGTGCCTTCTTTCTTGGCGCCAGTACCGCACCACACCGACGACGATAACGATATTGATATCGATCCGCCACAACCGCGCGAAGGATCTTCACCCCCGACGCCCTCCCACGCCTCCTCCTCCTCGCACCAGACGACGCCGCTGCTCCCGCCGCGCACCACCGCGCGCGTCTGGATCGAGATCGACTTGCAGACCCTGAACGCCCTGTTCTGCGTCACGGGGTTCGGGAAGGATCTGTGGTGCGGGATCTGTGGTGGTGGGCTGTGAGGCGATGAGGGTGGGGAATGAGGGAGGGGCGCCAGTAAAGCGGAGAGGAAAGCGTATGGGTTGGGTGTTCTGGCGGGCGTGCAGAGGAAGATGCCGCGACTGTAAAGGCGAAGGCGCTTCTGGAACCGGCGTCGGGCTTACGTGCTCCGCCGACCCCGGCCTGGAAGATGGACGCTGTCGTGTGGTGCAATGTGTGGAACACGCTGCTGCAGGCGTGTCTGTGCGGGTTCATGTGAGGAATGGATCCATATGACCGGACGAGCTGGAGTACCGGGTTGTTTATTGGGCTGGCGTGTGTTGTGGCGACGGTGGGAGGATTGGTAGTCTATGTGGACGGGATAAGGTGAGGAAGGTGGAGGAAGAAAATGGGGCTAATGGAAAAGAGATGGTTGAAGTTGGAGAGCAGTAATGGATAGGGATAACTAGGTGCGTAGACATTAAGGAGAGTGACATAGAGAGATACTTCAACAGTCACAGACAACACAACAACAGCAAAACTCATGATACCAAAAGAAATTACATTCAGTCCAGCGACCTATCAATCATGACATCGTATCAACATCATACTCGAGCAGCCCACACCCCTCTACTTCGAGTCCGGCAGGCCTGAGGTGTCGTGGATCTTGTTGGGCAGCGCCTTCTCGACGCTCTTGGGCACAGCCTCCTGCAGGACCTTGGGCACCTTGCTGTCACCCGTCGCGTGCGACTTGCTGCCGGTGTCGCCGGTGTCGTGGATTTTGTTGGGGACACCCTCCTCGACGCCGCGAGGGAGCTTCTCTTGCGCGCCGAGAGGGACTGCGTTGGAATGGCGTTAGCGGGCTTTGTTCACACAATCGAGGAAGAGCGGAGGGGGGTTGGAGGGAGGGGAAGCGTACCGTGCGAGCCACCGGTGGCGTGGGAGCGGTTCGTCGAGTCGGACATTGTGGTGGTGGTTGTTGTGTGGTCTGGGTTGTTTGTATGTGTATGTGATTGAAGTATTGCAGACAATCAAAGACAGACGGATGGATAGCTGTCACCAAGCACCAAGCAGCAGGCGTCTTATATACCGACATCTCACTCCCACTAGAGTGCACTCGCACTGCCCCCCAGACCAAAGATAGATCTATGACAGAATGACAACCAGCCACACCAGTGACATCTTCCCCGCACCCTCGCAGCATCATCGACACCGGCGTCCAGCCAATCACCTCGAGCTAGCCCATCCTCCTTTTGCAATGTCTAGGCTGCAGCAAGCGCGCACGCAAACGGCCGTGATATCATCACTTTTGTCTCTCGCCTCACCCATCACCTCATCCACTACTCCTCCCCCATCACTCCCATCCATAGCTCGTTTTCCGAGCTCGCACCAGCGAGCATCAGCGAACTCAGCAGGCCCAAGCAAGCATCAACGAGCATCAGCAGCCCAAGCCTCCAGAGCATGATATCAACACCTTCCCCATACGGAAATGTACAGGGGTGCGTCGCGCCCGCTAACCAGAAGCGATGAGGTCATCGTTACCCCGACACAGCTAAGCGCGACCTATGGTGGCGTCGGGCGCGGTCGGACTGTCTGTGCTTCCGACGCGGGCGGCTGGCCGGCCGAGCTGTCCGGCTGCTTCCGGTTGGTTTGTGGGCGGTGGTGGGCGGGCGGGCCGGGTCTTTGTTGCGTGAAGGGGTGGGAGTGGCGGGCGGGGGATGTCCTGGCCGGTTTTGGGGATGGGGGATTGGTGTGGGAGGCTGGGAAGAGGCGGTTTGCGCTCTCTTTGTTGGGTGAGAACGGAGGGAGTTCGGAGGATAGAGCGGCTTGCTGTGGGCTTGGTGGTTGGGCTTTTGGGGGTCGGGGGGCTGCTTTGTCTGTTTGCTGCGGTGACTACGACTTAGACGATCGAGCGTGCGTGGGTTATGGTGCACGTGTTGCAGGTCGAGTATTGTGTTTGATGGCGGATTACGATTGACACTTACGATCTTGCTCTTTTTACTAATATTAAAGAGTGGTTGTTGCGAATTTATGCATGGTCGTTAGCAATGAATATCTTGGGGTGTTGAAGATATGAGACTGAGCGACGGCCACTGAATGCTAGAACGTTACCACTGATAGCAATACATGATTGGTCGCATTTATCTGATTTCATTAGCATGGAGCATGAAGTAATTTAATGCTAGACAAAGAGAATTTGTTTTCAGATGCAGAGCGTTGACAAATGGTTCCTGCGGCTGGCTGAGACAACCATATCACAGTCTCACAAAACAGTGTCCATCGAAGCTATCACATGGCCTTAGGTTACTTTGCTCAACTTGCGAACAGGCTAAAGCTGGTTATTATGATTGAGGGAACCCGAATAAACCGGAATAGAGTGTGAGACATGATAGTCACATGTCTGCTATCGCAAACATCGTTACTCAAAAGTTAACGTTCTCCGTACGTTGAAAAAAGGGGACCTTAAGAAAGGGTAATAAGGGGCAAAGCCAAAGTACACAGGGCTGACACAAATACAAATGAAGTTGTACGAAAAAGACCTTCGGAGGTCCGAATTTTGGCCTTCAGCTGCTGATTAGCGTTGATGATCATATAATTGCAGCTATGTGCTACTAGCAGGCGGTGACAGAGTTAAAGTGAAGTCACATAGAGCCCTAGACGTTCAATGTTCGAGGTTCAAATTACCAAAAGAGGCAATAATTTGAGGGTTGAACCAGAACGACAAAGTGAAATTGAGCACAAGTTTTAGACGGCGGGCCTTAAAAACGCGAGTCTGTAGGCGCGTCCGACAGTCCGCAGGTTGGAATTGGCTATGCCAAGGGCATGGCGCCTCAGCACTCTATGTCAACAAGCAATTGCTCCAATGGGCCCCTGTGGCCGGACATGCGGGGCTCACCGCTCCCGCCACTTGTGGTGAAGAACGTGTCTGGGGTTGTCGCAGCGAGCACCCAAGATACGCGAGGTAATTTCTCCGAGACATGGTGCGAGCCTCTGACTGCTCTGGATTGGGGGCGGCTGATGACGTTCATGCTTACTGACAGATCAGCAGCGTCCTCGTACGAGACAAATGAGCTCAGCACCATCCTCTATGAAGATTTGTTGGGATTCAAATGCTTATGTCGGCAGGAATCTTGCCGGTCGCCCTGAGACAGGTCAGTCACCTATGATGTTTAGGCAGGCCATTTGCAGGGGTTTCGGGAGGAGACCCGGAGCGCCATGTACATGCACGTTGTTTCCAAGGAAGCACCCCCGGAATTCGTATCTCGCAGCGGAGTGAAATCCAGTCCCCGGAATTTGTCAATCAAAGCTGGCTGCATGGCGGGTAGTTACTTACATGCATGGCATGCGTGTGCCGAGCGCTCGGCTTTCTAAGCCACATTGCGCGTACACTGCTTGGCTAGGCAAGTCAACGTCATCAGTGAAAACTCACTGAGAGAGATGCGGGAACATGTCATGACTGGGATATGGATTTTGAGAAACATTGGCATTCGTAGGCGGCGTGGCAGGGGAGGTTGTGATAGACTTTGTTGCAGGAGGCGTTGCCGAGAGAGAATGTGCACCTTGCCCTCGGCATCGGCCAAACAAACAACAAACCACCGTCGTGCAGCGTATTCTGCACCTCCATCCAAGCAGCAACACGTTATCGTAACCGGGCATTTTCACACTGCTGCAACGATCGCGCTGATAAGACAGTAGGCTGTTTAGACGATGTTGTGATAATGTCGCTTTTCAGCCGCATGTGGTCGAAGAAGCCGCTTTTCGGCCGCACATGGAAGCCACTCGCATTCCCCAGTAAGGGTTTCGTCCCTATTTCAGCAGACAAGAAGGTCGAAGAGGAGACCCTTCCAGACTATGTTGCTTCCCGGTACTATCCTGTCCGAATCGGCGAAATTTTGCGGGAACGCTATCAAGTCGTGGGGAAGTTAGGGTATGGAGCCACCTCAACAGTGTGGCTAGCACGGGACCTGAGGTAGGCTAGTTATATTCCTTCTCTGCCTGGCGCCTATAGTATTCGCTCAACTATAAACTTTAGCGAATGCCGCCACGTTGCTCTCAAACTCTTCATCCATTCCGAATCCATGGGGAGTGAGCTGGACAACGAGCTCAACATTTATAAGCGCGTCGAGAATGCTTCGGGTGCGGCAACCAGTGGTATCTTCAAGGACCACCCGGGCCGTACTGCCGTCCGTTCGCTACTCGACTCATTCGACGTCAATGGGCCCAAAGGGCAGCACCGGTGCCTCGTTCACCAGCCGCTCTGGGAGAACATACTTGGTATCAAGCATCGTAACCCTGTGCGGAGACTGCCCGAGCCAGTTGTGGCTTTTACACTTAAGCGCCTTTTCCATGCCCTAGACTTTCTGCACAAAGAATGCCACGTTGCGCATATCGATATCAAGGAGGCTAACATAATGCTCCCAGCAGATAATTCTGTGCTTGAAGAGTTTGAACAGGAGGAGCTTACAGAACCTTGCCCAAGGAAAGAGCTGTATGGGGGAATTATTTACCTTTCCCGTGAGCTTAACATGCCAAAAGACTTCTATGCGCCTATACTGTGTGATTTTGGCTCAGCTGTACCTCTAGATGACGGGGTCGAGCACCGGGAAGATATCCAGCCTAATGTCTATCGAGCACCGGAAATTATCCTAGATATTCCATGGACGTATAGCGTTGATATATGGAACGTGGGATGCATGGTGAGTGCCGATAGCTTGGATGGGAGTTCTATAACTGACGACTTCCTACTCGCAGGTCTGGGACGCCTTCCAGGGTGAGCACTTGTTCACCGGCAACGACCCGGAACTCCAAACATACCGGGGCCGAGCCTATCTCGCCGAAATGATAGTCCTTCTCGGTCCACCGCCGCCGAGCCTTCTTGCCAGGGCGAACCTAAGGAGCAAGTTCTTTTCTGATGCTGGTGAGTTGCGTGCTTTCTATCGTTGGAATATTCCCTTTCGCTAACAACGTGTTTTTCCAGGTGAGTTTTGCGCGGGGATTCCCATTCCAGATCCGACTCCGCTTGAGCGCAGGGAAACGTCTCTTGAAGGGGAAGACAGGGAGTGCTTCCTACGCTTTATGCGGAAGATGCTACAGTGGGAGCCAGAAAAGCGCTGCTCCGCTGGAGAGCTAGCAGAGGACGAGTGGATCCTCAAGCACTCTACGTAAGGGCAGCGAAGAGACGGATGTTGTTGCTGTTTTCGGCGAAAACCCTAGGCTGCACGGGCTTGCGCTGAGCGAACAAGCGAGACTTCTACATATGTTGAAGTATTGTGTTGCAATCTTTCTCGTGCAAGAGGTTGTACTGGCCATCGCAACACCAGATCATTTTGCAGCTTCGCTATCGACAGCTCGATTGTAGGGATGCTGCCAAAAGGACGGAATGTAACGAGGCCCAGAATTCCAGAGGTACGGGAGCCATCACTAACTCGAATGGGTAAAGAGGGGAAGTTGAGAGAACTGGTGGGGCAGTCGAGACCAGTCGTCCGTCGTTGTACGAATAAGAAAATAGGCGTTTGTTAGTCGAGCAAATACGAGACCAAGGCTGTGGTTAGTGGCGGTAGTCAACCTGCATGAAAGTCAAAATTGGGAAAAGAGTCGACGAAAGCACAGCCTCCCCGCCGCGAACGATAGGTAGTGATCGCGGAAAGCTGTCGCAAAAAGCCAGACGACGGGCCTCGCACGCAATCTTGCATTCCTATCATGAGAAAAGGGAGGACGCAAGGTTTCCATCGAGGGTATGCAAGGTGACACCCGTTCCTGGCGCTGACGACTCGCGCGACGTCGACTTACTCTGCTCTCCCGCTCGCGTCTCCTCTGCACGTTCGGGGAGCCGATCAGCGCACACAGCAACGAGCGTAAGCTGAGGCTGCCACCAGCGCCGCGCCAAAAGGACGCGTGGCCGGCTGGGCTGTCGTCAATTCAGGGCAACCAGCGCGCTTCATATAGGCGGCGGTTGGCTGATGCAGGTGTAAGGCTGGGGGGCACCGCCCAGGTCACGGATCCCCGCATCGGAGCAATCGCGACACAAGCCTGAGAAGAGCCAAGCCCTTCGGAGCTGAGCGGGATAGTATCTCATTGCCCTGCCTTTGCCTTTGCTTCTGTTGCTGCCGCTGCGCTATTCCGAGCTCTACTGTGTCGGGCGTCGGGAGATGGATAGTGCATGCATGCGTGCAGACGCACAAGCTTTTAGGCTTGGAGGGGGCAACGTAATGCCACCAAGACTTGAGTTGACGGAAGTTCTACTCAAATAGCTGAAGGGCTTCTCCGCCGTCCGCCTGATGGAGTGAACTGATGATCACCTTGCACCTTGCAACGGCCCCCTTCGCAATTCATTGTCAGCTGTCCGGGGCGCTAGAGACAGCCTCTCCTCGTTTTCTTTGTTCAGAGTTAAATATAATCCCTTGGCAACCTTGACCCAGACAAACCCCAAATATTGCTCTTCCACCTCTTTCCCCTTATCTGCTGGAATGTTGACGACCCGCAAAGTTGCTGCTGCCCTAATAGGGCTTGGTGAGTTGATAGACCCCACTCCCGATTACACAGTCGATGTTGACTATCCTGCGAAGCCTCTACCGCCTATGCTCAGGTTTCCAGCGCCTGTCAAGGCGATGTGTGTTTCGGACTCAATATTCCAGAAAACACTGCTTCCTCAGGAGATGGCGACATTTTCTTTCAATTGACAGCACCGACCAGTTACTCATGGGTCGCCTTGGGCCAAGGCGGCTCCATGTCTGGGTCCAACATCTTCGTCATGTATACCTCAGCCGATGGAAAGAACGTGACGCTTTCTCCTCGACTAGGTACAGGGCATGTCATGCCGAATTACAACGAAGCGGCTAAGGTCACACTCCTTGATGGATCTGGCGTGTCTAACGGGAAGATGGTAGCAAATGTCAAATGTAAGTTACCATCTCTCTACTTACTAGCATGGTACTCATAAGAGCACATTGTAGGCTCAAATTGCAACTCTTGGTCCGGTGGTTCCATGGACTTCACCTCCTCTGATGCTACCTGGATATATGCAAGCAAATCAGGAAGTGCTTTGAATACCGACGATAAAAGCCAGAGTATCTCTCAGCACGGAAGATACGGAAAGTTTACCTGGGACTTCGCACAAGCGAAAGGCGGCAGTAGTGTCAACCCGTTTACGTCCTCGTCCAGCACTTCGGGGTCAGGTTCAAGCGGAGCTACTGGGACACGGAGCTGCACCCCGAGGAGCTCTTCCAATTCAGGAAGTAACTCAGGAAGTACTTCGGCCGGATCTTCTGGAGGTAGCACAACTACTGCTAACGGTGGTTATCCGTGGACGGGACGGCCCACGGCCCGCCCAACTGGCTATGGTGGGTGGAATGGGAACTACCCCAATTCTGTTCCTTCCGGCTTACCTTGGCCAGGGCCGAACTCCAAGCGCGCGTCGGACGACAACTACTGTGACGATGACGGCAGTTCCTCCGGGGGGAACAGCGTTAACAGCTTTGGCGCGAATCCGTCGAATCCGCTACAACTGAGCGGCCAACAGGGACTTTTTGGTAGCCATAGGGATATGCTGATTGCGCATGGAGTGTTGGCTTGTCTGGCCTTCGTGATTTTCTTCCCCTTTGGCGCAATCAGCATCCGGCTCTTCAGTTTCCCAAGCTTAATTTGGTTCCATGCAGCCATCCAGATACTCGGTTATATGCTCTTCATTGCGGCTTTCGGAATAGGTGTCTACATCGCCACCCAAATGAAAGCGGTAAGCCCTGCAACACCATGCCGCATTCTTTTTTATAGACCGTTGAATTGACCAGCTACGCAGATGGACATGTACCACCCCATAATCGGCATCGTGCTCTTCGTTCTTCTTTTTTTCCAGCCAATACTTGGCTTTATGCACCACGCTCTTTTCAAGAAATACAGAAAGCGCACCTTGTGGTCATACGGTCATCTTTGGCTCGGCCGGATTATCATCACGCTCGGAATCATCAACGGAGGCCTCGGCCTGCTTTGGGCGGACAATGCGGGCCAGTCTGCGTATATCGCATATGGTGTTGTCGGTGGCATCATCTGGCTGATCTACGTATTTGCTGCAATTTATGGTGAGATCAAAAGGGCAAGAACCCCGCCCGCCTACGCCGGTTCTCCACCTCGGAAAGGTTCCGGCACTAGCAACAGTCCCGTGTCATCAGATAGGCGAGAAGAGTACTACGGTCGGTACGATCCGAAGAACCGCAGATGATGAAGCCGTCGGGACGGGAAGCGAGGCTAGAGCGAGGATGCTGAAGCGAGGATACCTATACTTGACTTTCTGGGTGGTATAATTAGAAGCGTGTGTCTTGCGGTGAGGTTGATGTGTCTTGAAATGAAAGTACCGTCGTCATGCTGCGGGACGATCAGTGCATCCGTACTGGTGATGAGAGCAATCACGAAGTGATTTGGTAGAAGATGAAAAGGATTCCACAGCCTTCCTGTTCGGCAGGGAGTCCCGCTTAGCCGACGGGAGCCACTCCGTAAGGTTGAACGTTGATGTCTTGGACAGGCGTGACGGGGACTCGAAGATCAACGCTCTGACGCTGAGGGGCATTCACCCGAAGTTTTGGCGGGGGGCGTTCCGATACATCAACAATCAACACCCAGATTTCATCCAGCACCCAATCCCGCGCCCGTCCTCGACCCTTCGCACCGCCTGGCCCGTATCTCAGATCGGCACTCACCGAGTCAACGTCTTCCAAGACACTGCAGTATCCCTCTGAATCCGCCAGACCGCACCAGGACAGCCCACCATGGGAGAATCTAGGTATGCCCATTCCGGCAAGCGCCTTGCCGTTCTCATCCGCACCGCGCACAGCGACTGACAGGTTTGACACAGGCAGGAGCTGCTCACTTGGATCAACAGCCTTCTCCAGCTGAACCTTACCAAGGTCGAGCAATGTGGTACTGGGTACGCCAACACCAACCCCCCGCAACACCCTGTTCACACCACCTGTTCCGTACCCACCACGTCAGCCAGGGCTGTCGAGCGCTTTTCAGTGCGACAAACGCTAATATACCAACCCCAGCGCGCCTCTCTGTCAGGTCTATGACAGCATTTTCCGTAGGTGCCCCTTAAACGTGGCGGGACCAGTGGGCGCAGCTAATGTTTTTGCAGTTGACGTGCCCATGTCGAGGGTCAAGTTCGACGCAAAGAACGAGTACACGTATTTGCAGAACTTCAAAATTTTGCAGAGTAATATTCCCCCAAATTCCAGCTTCTCAAGCCCTATACAGCAGGCTTGCTCACGCAAATTGCTATTGCAGACACCTTCGCCAAGCATGCCATCGACCACCCTCTCCACATTGAGTCGCTCGTCAAGTGCAAGATGCAGGACAACCTCGAGTTCCTCCAGTTCACCAAGCGCTACTGGGATCAGTACTTCCCCGGTGGTGACTACGATGCGCCTTCCCGTCGCAAGGGCGCTGGCGCTCCTGCCAGCGGCGGTGCCCGTGCTGGCGGCGCTCCCCGCGCCGGCTCTTCAACGGCACGTAGGGTCGCTTCTACCAGCAGCAGCGCCGCCGCCGCGCCGCCCCGCACCAGGACCCCGCAGTCCAGCGCGCAGACGGCTGCGCTCACGCAGGAGAACAACGCGCTGAAGGAGACGGTGGCGGGTCTTGAGAGGGAGAGGGACTTCTACTTCAGCAAGCTGAGGGACATTGAGCTTCTGATCCAGAACGCCATGGAGGCGGACCCCGAGCTGGAGAAGGACGAGGGCCTGCTGAAGTCGATCCAGAACATTCTCTACTCGACAGAGGTATGAAACATGATGGGCAGAGTGGCTCGAGAAATGACTGCTAATTCGGCTTCACAGGAGGGCTTCGAGATCCCGGCGGAGCTGGAAGGCGAGATCGAGGAGGAAGAAGAGACGTTTTAGACGATGCTTGGGCTTATAGCATTGAGCGATGCGTTTCATATGGCCGGGTTGGCCGCTTCACGAATACCCTGCAGATTGCTGTTGAATAGGGAGTGGTAGACGATTGAGGAGGGCTTTAGTCCGTTTGGGCTGAAAAATGCATATGGAGTTTCTTCACATCACGTGTGACTAGTGGTCAATCAGCCGTCGTGTGATCTGCAACATTACGCACGTGGCTGGTGAGTTGTGGCTCAAGCGGGAGCTTCCCTGCATCGCGAGTCCACTGTTTTGACCTGACAACGCACGCCGACTACCTTAACACGTCTTGCTATACCGTTATATCATGAGCCTCAGGTGCCCATAAAGCCTTGTCTTGTCCCGTTGCATGTCTTTGCGACAGCCGGCATCCGCCCTCGCTACTCACCCTCTCCTTTCGATCAATCGACCGACCTAGGGAGTACATCATCACCATGCCGCTCGACATATCCATACCCACGACCAGCGTCTCGAGCAGCGCAAAGCCCTTCACCATCTACACGGTTTCCATCCGCCAGCCGCTGCGCACCACGACCATCAACAAGCGCTACTCGGACTTTGAAGCGCTGCACACGGCGCTTACCTCGTCGGTCAACGAGCCGCCGCCGGCGTCGCTGCCAGGGAAGCACTGGTTCTCGAGTACGGTGAACAACCCAACTCTGACGGAGCACCGACGGCGTGAGCTGGAAGCGTACCTCACCGCCATCGAGACGGACTCGGACGCGCGGTGGCGGCACACGAGCGCTTGGCGTAGTTTCTTGGACTTGGGCGCTACGCAGCGTGGCAGCAGCAGCGGAACCAAGGAACCCGGACGCGGAGGACTGGGCATCAAAGATGCGGGGGCCTGGCTCACGGTGCACCAAGACCTCAAGAGTCAGCTACACCAAGCTCGACTGGCTCTGACGCGACGCGAGCAAGCGCAGACGGCCCAAGCGCAGCACGAGGCTGGCGCGACAGCAAAGAAATTCCTCGTGCTAGCGGGCACACTTATCGTTGCGCTGGAAGAGGGCCTGAAAACGTTGGGTGGCGGCAGCAACGGTGAGAAGAGCAATGGCACAGGGCGGAAGGGCACGTCCAAGAGCGGACGGAGCCAATCCCAAGACGAGGACGAAGACGACTTCACCGGCGAGAAGCTAGGCGATGGCGAGCTCCGGCGGCGCCGGGACCTGATCACGGGCGCGCGCAAAGAAAAAGAAGGGCTCGAGGGCATTCTCAACGCCATGGCGGTCAAGACGGCCGTTGGTGCCAGCACGTCGTCGCTCGGCGCGAATTCGGGCACGGCGACGCCACTCGACAAGGCTGGCCTGTTCAGCCGCGGCGCGCGGACAAGCTCCAAGAACACGACCAACATCGCCGACGTCTTTGCGGACCCGCCGGTGCCCGGCATCTCGCGCACCCCGACGTCGCGCCGCACCCTGGGCGGCCCGGCCCCCGAGACGCAGCGCACCCGCGAGCTCGACAACTCGGGCGTCTTGCAGCTGCAGCAGCAGATGATGCGCGAGCAGGACGAGGACGTCACCGACCTCACCAAGGCCGTGCGCCGCATGCGCGAGATGGGCGTCCAAATTGCCGATGAGCTCGAGCTGCAGAACACCATGCTCGGCATGCTGGACGAGGACGTCGACCGTGTCGGCGGCAAGATCGACGTCGCCAAGAAGCGTATTGCCCGGATCCGATAGACGAGAGACGTCTAGATGGTTGTTGGAGTTGGACCACTGGTGGCGAGAAGAAGACACGATGCGCGCGTGTGTAATTAATACTTCACCTTTCTTTCGGTTTTGTTGTTGCGTTAGTATGATACCTTCTAGGAGCGGTCGCTTTTGGCATTTGCCACGGCTTAGACATTGGCGTTTGGCTGTTTTAATGGGTATACAGACAGAATGGGTTATGAGCAGACATGTTTGTATAACAAAGAGAATGTAAACCTCGCAAGCGTAGTCCTTTGCCGAGCCAGCTCCAGCGCAGTGACAGAAACCGAAAAACCATATGACCAGTTTAGCAGACGAAGGAAATCTACCAATGTTCAAGACAATTTCCTCTTCCGTTCTTTTTATCTCAACAAACAATGCTCTACCACAGAAAAGGAAAATCTCTTGTAAAGTAACCCCACCTCAACCCAGTATTTCGCGCCCATATTTCATATTCCAAAACCAACAACTGCTTTTAATCATCCTTCTCCTCTTCATCCTCTGGCCCAGGACCAGCTCCACCCTCCACCTCCATCGTAACGTCTCCATTAACCCTGCCCTTGTAGTCATGAGTAGTAACCTTGTACTTGCCGCCATTCCAGAGATCCTTGATCGTAAGCTCGCGAGTACGACCAAGACTCTCGATAGCGCCAATGCGGTCGAGCGTGTCTTCAAGGTGCTGATCGAAGCCAGGCTGGGAGCAAATTTCACGGAAGGCGTTTTGCATGGGGACCGAGTCTAAGCAAAGTCAGATAAACACGCCGCGAGAATGGTCGGACTTGGGGGTGCCCGAAGAAAATGAGACGCACCAGCTCGCACTACGGCCCAAGGGCGGTCGTGAGAGGGGGGCGTAGAAGAAATGTTTGACTCACCGGCTCGGACCATGGCTCTGGAGTCGATGGTGAAGATGTTGACGTGGTCGTAGTCCTTGATGAAGTCGGCTCGGGTCATGATCTCGCGCGCCTTGTGCAGTGGGATTTCGGGGAGTATGTGGCCCCTTTCCGTATCATAGATCTGCTCCATTTCCTTCTCCTTGTCGTAGAGCGCCTTGGCCAAGACCATAGCCGCGGACTAGGCACGCATCAGCGATTGAGTACGTAGAGGAGCGTAGAAAATTGCACTTACAGCGTACTTCTGTTGGTCCATAACGTCATCATCCATGGGCTCACCGAGGATCCAACATTGGTTCAGGAACCACGTCTTTTCTGCTTCGCAAATCTTGTTGCAAAGCGCCTTCATGTCACTGGCCTTTGCAACACGGTTGAGGAAAGACAACCTGCCACCAACCCTGTTGTAAATATACTCGAGGTCCTCATCCGAAGGTGCTTGGCCAAAATATTTCATGCGGTAGAGCCTCAAGGCAGCCAGAGCTTTGAACTTCGGAAGATCCTTGACGGGTGTAACCTCCATCCGCGTCGCAAAGAGCTTCAGTCGTTCATATACCCAGTAATCGTCCGAATTGAAGACAACAGTAGCGAGATTGGAGGCTGCCCACTGCTCCGCACGTTGCTGCAGGAGCTCAATCAGGTCTTTGCCATCTTCGTCGTCACGGAGAAGATGGACGCTGTTGATGACAAGGACCAGCGGCCGGCCTATTTTCTCTCTCCGCTTCAGGGCAACCTTCTCCAGCTTGTTGAATGCTCGTTCAATGTCGAGCAGAGCCGAAGCATCCCGGGGGCCACGAATGGAGAAGAGGGAACCGATGTTGTCCTCGTGGTACTCAAAGTCCAGCGCTTTTCCTAGCCTGATGCGGAAGATTTCGGGGTCCGAGTGAGCTTCAAACATGGCGACGCCCTCGCCGTTGTTCTTGGACATGGCTTCAATAATCATGGATGTTTTGCCGGTGCCTTTTTCGCCGATGATCAGATGGTAATGGCCTCTGTCATCGCCCCGCATAATGGCGTCGAACTTTTCTTGCTCGTCTCTGTAGATCCAATCGCCTTCCTCTGCCTCTTTGGCACGAGGGAGTCCACCCTTAGCTATGGTAAGTACAGGGTCTCCTGGACTGAAGGCATTGTCCATCTTCTCAATGACCATTCTCTTGTAGTAGACGGTATAACTGTATCCTACGAGCCTATATTCGGGTCAACTAGGTGTTCTTACAAATGATATCATGGTTCCGGCGCGCTCGATTGGGGTGCTCTTTGCAAAGTACAGGACATGTCATGGCAGATGTCACAAAGTGAAAAATGTTGGACTGAACCACGAATCTCAAGCGATGACAGCTTTAACGAGCGCACTTCAAGCTTCAACCTACCCTAAGACCGAGATGGATGCAAAGGTTGTCATCGCACTCTCGAACATCTTCCACGCGGTCTCGCGCCATTCTCCATTCTTTTTGCTCTCCGCAAAAGTTTCGGCTTCAGTGGGATCAGGCTGGGGCTGCGGGGCCGGCGATCCTCCTGATACCCAGCGCCTGCCGACGGCAGCGACGCGGGCAGGCTGCACGAAGCGACAGTCAGCGCGGCGGGACGCGGCTGAGGCGGATCGAAGGCTATGCGCCCGGAACGCCGCCCGAAGCATGACCAATGGCGTCAAGGGGCGTTCTCGGAAAAGGAAAAGGACAGGACAGGGGGGCAAGAAAGCAGAACTCCGAGAAGAAGCCGATGAAAGAACGACGGGTTGAGGATTACAAAAAAGAGAGCAAGGAAGGGAAAATGGATGACGAGTTGAAACGAGCGACAGAGGAGAAAAGAAAAGGTTGGTGCCGTGCGTGTCTGCGCGGTGGCAGTGGCAGCGGGAAACTAGCTCCTGGGGAAGCTTGGCAGCGACTCACACAGCTGTCGCGTG
Source organism: Aplosporella prunicola CBS 121167 (assembly GCF_010093885.1). Lineage (NCBI taxonomy): Eukaryota > Fungi > Ascomycota > Dothideomycetes > Botryosphaeriales > Aplosporellaceae > Aplosporella > Aplosporella prunicola. The sequence goes on from NW_022983547.1 coordinate 239,272, forward strand.
GCAGGACGCGCAACCAAGATTCTGCGACAATACGGGGAGCCCGGGACTTAGCTCAGTGTGTTACTACAAGGCAGTGATGCTCTCTGCAAAGACCCGCGGGCTTGGGGCTGGACAAATGCCGAGGCGAGTGATGTACCGTTGGCGCGTGTCTGGAGGCCGCGCTGCTTCGGGCCGCTTCGGGATCATAGCAAAGAATTTGGCTACCCTCGAGAGGTTTGGATGCGCGCCGCAGACGACAGCTCCCTTCCTCCGCCACCACCTTGTACATTTAGATGCGCCTTCTCTATCTCGCTCTTTCATTCCCATCCACCTAGGCCCATTGTCCAGTCCCTTCAGCCTCCGCCTCACGCCTCCATCACCGTCCCCGCGCCAGAAAAATGGCTGCTTCCAATGACGCCTCGACGCCAGGTACGCCCCATCTCCAACCCTCCATCTCGCCCGTCGCGCCCAGTCGCACGTGCCCTCTTGCTGCTCGCAGTCCGCTAACCCATCCATTGGAGCAGTGAAAGCTGAGTCGACGGCCCCGGAGAAGCCAGTGAACGGAGAGGCTGCTCCTGCGGAGAACGGAGAGCAGACGGAAGAGGACGCCGGCAATGGCCAGCCCATTGACAGTAAGCTTGAGCCTGCACTCCGGTCCTCTAGAAACGGCTGAACCAACACAGTCTCGCAGACGTCTTCACTCTGACCGTCAAGTTGCCACACGAGCCATTCGAGACCCAAGTCATCGTCGGTACCCATCGTGCACCAAGCCACAGGCACGTGTAGCTAACAATTGCACAGGCCTCGACGCAAGAACAGGTCCAGGACCTCCGCCAATCCATCATTGACGCCCCGCACACCTTCCAATACTCCTGCTTCCACCTCGAGCACAACGGCGAGCGCATCAATGACTTCGTCGAGCTGTCGGAGGTCCCTGGCATTGGCCCGGAGTCGGAGCTGAAGCTGGTGGAGGACCCTTACACCGAGAAGGAGGCTAGGATGCACTTCATCAGGACAAGGGAGCTCATTGGCGCCTCCGGTGACCGGACAGACACTGCGCATGGTGCTCTGGCTGGCGTGTCGCTTCTGCATGACGTCTCGGCCAACATCGCTGCTGCTGAGGCCAAGGCCGCTGGCAAGCCCGAGAGCTCCGTGCTGGATAACTACAGCTTCGACTCGGCGGGTTCCGTCCAGACCTTGTTGCCTCTGCCGCAGGACTCCGCGCCCAAGACGGTCAAGGCCATCTCGTTGTCGCCGTGGAACCCCCCTCCCTACCACCTTCGCGCCAAGGGCCACCTGCTGTACCTGCAGGTGACCACGAACGAGGGCGAGCAGTACCAGATCACTTCGCACGTCTCTGGTTTCTTCGTGAACAAGTCGACCAACCAGAAGTTCGACCCGTTCCCCCGTTCGGCGCCCAAGGCCATCGCGGAGCACTCGCTGCTCACGCTCATCCAGAAGCTGTCGCCTTCGTTTGATGCTTCTTTCCAGGAGCTTCTCGAGTACAACAACGCCAAGGACCCTCTCGCCATGTTCCAGCTGTCCAACGCCATTCCCGCGAGCCCGTGGATGGTTCCCCCGCCGACCTCTGCCGTCAACTCCCACCAGGCCGACATTACCCGTACGCAGGAGAACTACCTCATCTCCGGCCTGGAGAGCGCGGACAACCTCCGTGACTGGAACGAGGAGTTCCAGTCCACCAGGGAGCTGCCCCGTGATTCCGTTCAGGACCGCGTCTTCCGTGAGCGCCTCACCTCCAAGCTGTTCGCCGACTACAACGAGGCGGCTGTGCGCGGTGCGGTGCTCGTCGCTCGTGGCGAGGTCGCTCCTCTGAACCCCACTGAGGGCAAGGATGCGCAGATCTTCGTCTGGAATAACATCTTCTTCTCTTTCGGTGCTGATGGCGTTGGTACCTTCGCCACTGACGGTGGCGATGAGGCTGCCCGCGTCGCGACCGGCAAGGACGTCATGGGTGTCAAGGCTGTTAACCAGCTCGACATCACCGGTCTTTTCACCCCCGGAACCGTCGTTGTTGACTACCTCGGTAAGCGTATTGTCGGTCAGAGCATCGTTCCGGGTATCTTCAAGCAGCGCGAGCCTGGCGAGCACCAGATCGACTACGGTGGTGTTGAAGGCAAGGACGTGGTTGCTGAGAACGAGGCGTTCGCCCCTCTTTTCGAGCAGCTGTCCAAGGCTATGCGTGTGAAGAAGCACACTGTTTGGGACAAGGAGAACAAGGCCCACGTTCTGGAGGGCTCCGTCGAGACGAAGGGTCTCCTCGGTACGGACGGCAGGAAGTACGCGCTTGACCTGTACAGGATCACCCCTCTGGATGTTGCTTGGTTGGAGCAGTACTGGCAGGAGCCTGAGGAGGGCAAGACTAAGGACAAGGAGCGGGATTACCCTCACCGCATGGCCGTTATGCGTACTGAGCTTGTCGAGTCCTACAACCGTCTCAAGCTTCGGGAGTACGTCAAGGCGGAGCTCACCAAGCGCCAGGAGGCCAAGGAGGCTGCCAAGAAGGAAGAGGAGGAGAAGAACAAGGAGAACGGCGAGGCCAAGACCGAGACTGAGGGCGAGGGCGAGAAGAAGGAGCCCGAGCAGGACCGCGTCGACATCTCCGGCTTCCAGTTCGCGCTCAACCCCGATGTTTTCTGCGGCCAAGTGCCCCAGACCGACGAGGAGAAGGAGGAGTACGCCAAGGACGAGGCTGAGGTCCGCGCCGCGTGCAACTACCTCAGCGACGAGGTCATTCCTCGCCTCATCCGTGACCTGCAGGAGGGAGATGTTGGATTCCCTATGGACGGCCAGTCTCTCACCAGCCTTCTCCACAAGCGTGGTATCAACATGAGGTACCTCGGCAAGATTGCCACCCTGGCCGACAAGGAGGACCCCAGGCTCAACGCCGTCAAGCGCCTTGCTGTCCAGGAGATGATTGCTCGTGGTTTCAAGCACGTTGCCAATGACAAGCTTCGCTACCTCCCTGCGCCTTTCTCTGGTGCTTGCGTTGCCCACTTGCTCAACTGCTTCCTCGGCACCGACCTGAACGCCGAGCCCAAGGCTGAGGTCGACACTTCCCTCAAGGCCTTGTTCGCTGAGGGTGACTACAGCTTTGAGTCGGTCACTCCCGAGAGCCTCAAGTCCGCCATTATCGGCGAGATTGCCCAGAGGTTCCGCTTCGACATCGGCGAGAACTGGTTTGAGTCTGGCAAGCAGCTCCAGATGCTCCGTGAGGTCTGCTTGAAGCTTGGTCTTCAGGTTGAGGCCAAGGAGTACGCTTTCACTAAGGAGCAAGCGTCCCAGGCTCCGGCTGCCGCCCCTGCGGTTGAGGCCAAGCCCCAGACCAACGGCAATGCTGCTGGTTCTGGCAAGAAGAACAAGAAGAAGGGTGGTGCGGACAAGGCCTCTCCTGCTCGTTCTGCTGCCCCTGCGACGCCCGCTCCGGCTGTCACATTCCGCCCTGACGACATTCAGAACATCGTTCCCCTTGTCAAGGAGGCGTCGCCCAAGGTAAGCAACTTTCTAACAAACTTGGTATATTCCGTGCTGACGAATACTATAGAGCGTGCTTGCTGAGGAGGCCCTCGAGGCTGGCCGCATCTCCATCGCCCAAGACCAGAAGGACCTGGGCCAGGAGCTCCTTCTGGAGTCCTTGTCCCTGCACGAGCAGATCTACGGTGTTCTCCACCCCGAGGTCGCTCGTGTCTACCACCAGCTTTCCACTCTTCTCTATGGCTTGGAGGAAAAGAACGCTGCCGTTGAGCTGGCCCACAAGGCTGTCATCGTCTCTGAGCGTACTCTTGGTGTCGACTCGTCCGAGACCGTCCTGGCGTACCTCAACCTCGGTCTGTTCGAGCATGCCAACGGCAACACCAAGGTCGCTCTTGGTTACGTCCGCCATGCTCTCGAGTTGTGGAAGGTCATCTACGGCAACAAGCACCCTGACTCGATCACCACGATCAACAACGCTGCCGTGATGCTCCAGACCATGAAGCACTACCACGATTCTCGTCTGTGGTTCGAAGCCTGCCTTGCCATCAGCGAGGAAGTCTCGGGCAAGCAGTCGATCAACACCGCCACGCTGCTCTTCCAGCTGTCGCAGGCCCTGGCCCTCGACAAGGACATGCACGCTGCTGTCAACCGCATGCGCGAGTCCTTCAACATCTTCAACGCCATCCTTGGCCCCAACGACCGCAACACCAAGGAGGCCGAGTCTTGGCTTGAGCAGCTCACGCAGAGCGCCGTCGTTCACGCCAAGCAGATCCGCGACGTCCAGGCCGGTCGCATTCGCCGCATCCCGCTCACGCCGCGCCAGAACCTGCGCCCGCAGCCGCGCGTCGGCCAGACGGTCAGCGAGGCCGTCGGCGGCCGTGCTCCCAACTCGAGCGCCAGCGGAGACATGCAGCAGCGCAGCATCGAGGAGCTCGTTCGCTACATTGAGGGCGAGCCGCAGAAGAAGAGCGGCGCGAGCAAGAAGAAGCAGCAGCAGAAGCCGAGGAGGCCCGGTCGCGCGGGCGGTAACTAAGGTCGCATAGCCCTGCTTTCTGCACGCATTGGGTTTTGGTTTGGATGGGCGGAGGCCAAAAAAGTCACTTGTCTTGTTTTATATCAATCCCTTCTGTTCTGTCTTGCGGTAAAAGCTTGTATGCGTACATAACTGGCCCGGTGGTTTGTGCAGAGCATGGAAGGCAGCATTGTGGGCCGCCGGGTACATTTTGGCGTCTTGTCATTACCTGTAGGTTGAAATCGCCGCTCTGAGAGGACGCATAGGTCCTCGCCGTGTATGATATTTCTGTGTAGCGCTCTGCTGTACCTACGAGTAGAATCGAGAGTGGTGATGCGCCAAGGCGGCTTGCGGGATGACGAAATCATTTTCGCGCGACAAACAGCTCGAGCTTCCAACGCGCTCGCCGTCCCACACAAAAACCATTCCCCACTCACATCCTTCCCTCAGCTCTCAACGCAGCACCCCTCCATCACCTGCGTTTCGCGACAATGGTCTCGTACAACGAAATGGCACGCGACAATGCCGTGCCGATGGCGACAAGGCCCGCTCCGGTCCCCACGTCCAAGCTGCCCGCGTTTCTGCGCTTCCCGCTGCTCGTCGTCCTTGGTTTCGCCACGTCCATGGCTCTGTACTCCGGCGCGAGCGAGTTCATCGACCCGCAGCTGAGGGCCGTGTGTAGAAGCTCCAACGAGGACTACAAGGTCGCGTCGAGCATCGCGTGGAGGCTGGCCGAGATGGGGCTTGGCTGGTTTGCCAGTTACGATGGTGAGTAAATGGCGGCGCAGATGGAGGACGCATTGCCAGAGGTGGAAGCTGATTTTTCATCAGATATTGATCTCATCTCTTTCTCTCTCCTCACCCACTCGCCCTGGTACTACCTTCTCTACACCTTCTATGACGTCCAGCCCGCGACCATCGCCATATGCTTGAGCATCGACGCCGCCTCGCTGGCCATCCCCACGCGCCTGCTCCGCCCGCGCGCCCCGGCCCATAACCCGCGCGCCGCCCCTGAGGCCGTTCCCAACCGTAGCATCATCAACGACTTCCAGACGGTGACCGCGACGTCGCTCCTCGGGTCGGCCATCTACAGCGTCGTCCTGTCGGCTGCGTTCCTGACCTTCCTCCCCAGCTTCATGGTGGTGCACTTCGAGGGGCTCGTCTCGCTGGTCCGCGCCCACGCTGCCTCACTCGTGACGCTCTTCATCACGCTCGCCCCGCTCGGCTACGCCGCGCGTGAGTTCCTTCTCACTCCCAGCCTTAGCGCGCAGACGCACCGCGGCGACGCTGAGCACGAGGCGTTCAACCCTGAGACGGCGGGCCTGGTCGAGCACCTCATGCACAACTTCTGGTGGGGCAGCAAGAAGACGCGCGTGCTCATCAAGCGCACCGCGACGCTCGTCGTGTTTTCGTGGATGCACTCGTTTGCGCACGCCGCTGGCGTCCTCGAGGGCGGCGATGTCGTGGGCGCGGCGGGATACTCTGGCGTCTGGGCGGCGGGGTCGCTGCTGAGCGGTCTGATCTTCAGATGGGTCGAGAATGTGTGAGAACAGGCGCTTGTGCGTATTGATCGTTATCTCACAGAAGATCGAGCGAGGCACGACTGACGTGCAGCATTTGCACGGTGTTTGTTGTTGTCATCATCATTGCCATCGCCATGGCCGTTTTCATCATCTAAACCATCACACAAAGGTAAGGTTTTAGCAGACCAGCCAGAAATTCTGCATTACTTGGAGTGAAGCGGGGGACATTCAGGGAGGGAAGGGAGGGGCAAAAACGGGAGTCAGGTCCAGGTGGTCCCTACTTTTGGTCGAATCGCTGGTTTGCGAGTTCCAATTTCTTTTTTTGTTAGCCTCTGCGCACGTCAGGGTACTTTTTCATTTTCCTTGTCGTTCGTCTTTGTTCCTCTCATGTTGTCTTGCCATTGTATTTTATTTTGGTGTGTGTTTTTACCGACCGTTGCAGTTTTCCACCGGCTCCGCTGCCGTTCGGAATTGGAGCGTGCGTTGCGGGGCGAGCTAAGTTTAGATCCCTCGCACGTCCGAGCCGATTCGGATTGGGGTCTCACGTCCGGCGTTAGGAATCTAGGTACGAGTATCAAAGCGCTTCAAAGAACCACCACCACCTTTCCAGTCAAACCAACATCTCGAACCAGCTCGTTCCGACTAGGCCCCCAAACCCTTAATTATCTTTCTCCAACTCCAACAGCCTTGCCATCTCCTCTGCCACATCCACCGCGAATCCTTCGTCGTTGATTGCCCTCTCATCTTCCACAACATCGATCCCACTGTCCGCCAGCCCCTCATTGACAGCCCGAAATAGCGCCTCGTCGGCCTGACTATCCGCAAACGGGCCGTCGGGCACGGCCAGCGCGCTCACCCCGCCCCGCGGCACCCACACCTGGACGCGCTGCGGCGCCTTCGCGCACCTCAACTTCCTTGCCACAAACTCACCCACGGCGCGACACTCGTCGACGTTAGTGCGCATGAGGGTAACGCTAGAGTTGTGCTCGAACAAGCGGCGCGCAGCATACCGTTCGGGCACGGTGTCGCGCGGGCCAAAGTTGACCATGTCGCAGGCGCCGAGGCTGAGGATGCAGGGCAAGGCGGCGGTGGCAGCGGCGTCGAGGCGCGCCGGCGTCGCGGCCATGGCACCTCCGGCGTACAGGTCGCAGAGCTCGGTCGTGGTGAGGTCGAGCACGCCGTCTAGCCCATTGCGCGCGATCAGGGCCTCCATGGCTCGCCCGCCGTGGCCCGTCGCGTGGAAGACGTAGGGCGGGCTGATGCTGCCTGAGTAGTGCGCTGCGTAGTGCTTGAGAATGCGCTCCACGCAGGGCGTCGTCACGCCGAACATTGTGATCCCGATGCGGGCTTTGCGGGGGGCTGGCGGCTGGGAAGCTGTCTGCTGCTGTTGCTGCTGTTTTTGTTGTTCTGCTTGCTTTTTCTCTCGCTCACATCTGACAGCATATGCGGCGGCCATGCCTGCAATAGCGCCTGCTGCATTGTCAAGCACGGACTGCAGCAGGTCGTTCAGCCCCGCGACGTCAACCACGCTGTACATCAGCGTGATGTCTGCCTCACCGACGACGGGCCCCGTGTCGCCGCTGGCAATGGTGCTGACAATCAGCTTGGGGAAGCCGAGCGGGAGAGCGGTGTGCATGGCTGCGGCGGCGAGGGACGTCCCGCCGCTGCCGCCGAGGCTGATGATGCCGTGGATGGGCGGGCTGTCGGCGGCGCGCAGTGCGTGCTTGAGGTAGTTTGCGGCGCACGCGGCCATGTGCTTGTTGAGGGCGCCGCGCGAGAGCGTGCTGGCATCTGCTGCTGGCGCGTCGGCGGGTGCATGTTGGGTTAGTAGTTGGGACTGCGGGATTGTGATGGCTTCGTGGGCGGTGGGCGTGCGGCCTGCGTCGATGAGCTCTACGGTTGTGTTGGGGTGCGAGAGGATGCGGGCGCGGGTGTAGAGTAGCTCGTCGAGCTTGGTGTCGCAGGTGCCGAGGAGGACGACGCGCGGCATGGTGGGTCACGATTTATAGGGACAGAGGTTGTGTAGGTAGACATGGCTCGCCTACCCTCGAGCATCACAAACTGATGTCAAGTCTCGTTTGGCGGCGGCACCAACGGGACAGGGTTCGCTCGTTCGCCAGGGAGATCGACGGTGCGGGGAGGCGGCGTGACGCAACCACGCAGCTTAAATCTTTGCCCAGCGAGCCAGCAAGCAACCGCTCCCGGCGCGGCTACTCTCCTCCCTGAAGCAGAAGCACATCCCATCCCGACGTCTGGAAACAATGGCGCCGCCCACGAACCGGAAAGAAATCCTCGACCACCTGCGCTCCAAAGCCGCCCGCGGCGAATCCATCGTCGGAGCTGGCGCCGGTAAGCGGCCTCCCCCAGGCTCCCGTCCTCCAGGCTCCCGCCCAACGGCGCCGCTGCTGACTGTGCCCTTCCAGGCATTGGCCTCTCGGCCAAGTTTGTGGAGAAGGGCGGCGGTGACTTAATCATCATTTACAACTCGGGCAGGTTCCGCATGGCAGGCAGGGGCTCGGTGTGTTGTCTTATCCGCTGGGCCAATGGCATTTGCTGACGGTTGCAGCTTGCGGGCCTGATGCCCTACGGAAACGCCAACGATGTGGTTCTCGACATGGTATGTTGCAAAAAAATGCAAAAATAAAAAGTGCCACCCTGCCGAGTGGACGAATGGTTGATGTGGCTGGGGCCAGGCCAACGAAGTGCTCCCCATTGTCGAGCACACGCCAGTGATCGCGGGCGTGTGCGCGACTGATCCGTTTCGGACGATTCCCTCGTTCCTCAAGCAGCTGAAGGAGCTAGGGTTTGCCGGTGTGCAGAACTTTCCCACGGCAAGTCATACGCAATAGAGCTAGTGACCGGTCAGGCGGATCCTGGTGGCTGACGGGGCGGCGCAGGTCGGGCTGATTGACGGGCAGTTCCGGGCGAACCTGGAGGAGACGGGCATGGGGTTTGAGGCGGAGGTTCAGATGGTCAAGGCCGCGCGCGAGCTGGAGCTGTTGACGACGCCGTACGCCTTCAACGTCGACGAGGCGGAGCGCATGGCACGGGCGGGGGCAGACGTGTTGGTTGCGCACATGGGCCTGACAACGTCTGGCTCGATCGGCGCCACGAGCGGGAAGAGGCTCGACGATTGCGTGCGGCTGATCCAGGAGATGCGGGATGCGGCGGCCAAGATCAACCCAGACGTTGTCGTGTTGTGCCACGGGGGCCCGATCGCAAAGCCCACGGACGCGGCGTACGTGCTGAGCCGGGTCAAGGGGCTGCACGGCTTCTACGGAGCCAGCAGCATGGAGAGGCTGCCGGTCGAGGAGGCCATAACGGCCATCACGCGCGAGTTCAAAGGGATCAGATTGATTAGCTAGGAGCAAACTTGCACATGCATTGAATGGCGCAGAACTGGCTTGGACCCTCCCGCAGCTAGCTTGTCTGGTGCGCTGTAAAAAGACTGGGCCCGCGGCGTCACGGGTTGGCCCAGGCAGAGTTTGGGTCAAGCGCGCGGGCGCATCAATCATCTCTCGCTCGCTCGCTCGCTCTGCCCTCCCTCACATCCAGACTTCCACCCCATCCCGCCAGCCAGCCCTACCCGGGCCACCAGCAAGCCCTCCGCCTGCATGCTTGCTGACCCCGACAAGGCGAGCGACAAGGCTGCTGTTGTAAACTGAACCTCTACCTACTGAAAGCCTCGACTCGACCAACGACGCTGCCGCCGACACTCGACCGACCGACCGACCGACACACACACACACACCCACCCGCACCCCGGCTGGCTGGGGACCCTTCCCGCACAATGAATCCAGCAACCTTCCAGAACCCCATGGGCATGATGCCGCAGCAGCAGCCCGCCCACGTCCAGCTCAAGGGTCAGGTCCTGGCTCGCATGCGGCAACACAGTTCGACCTTGACCGGCTGGCAGAGCACCCTGGGGGCCGACGCGCGCACAAACGCCGTCTGGCAACTGTAAGTCGAGGCGCTGCCCCGTGCCCCGACCGTTTGTACATCGCACTCACTCTCGTCCACAGCTACAGCTTGTTGCGCCTCGCAAGGCCGGGCGTCCCCGACAGCGCTCTCCTCAACCAGGCCATGCAGCACGAGTCGGGCATGCTGAGCACGTCGCAGTCCAAGGTATGCCGCCTCACTCCACGCCCTCGCCTGTCCGAACTAACCACTGCACATACAGGAAGAGTACCTCACCAAATTCAAGGCCGCGTCGCAGCGGCTGACCGAACTGCGAGCCAAAAATGCCGACCAAGCCTCCATGGCCATGCAGCCTAACAACTCCATGGCAGCTTCACAAATGGGCATGATGCACCAGACGCCCATGCAAGCCACCGGCTCGAACCAGGGACAGAACGCTTTCCACCAGCCCTACCCGGCTCACTTGCAGCACCAGATGCAGGCCTCACCTCTGCCCATGACCCAGAACCCGTCCTCGACCGGCATGGACAACTCCAACATCCCGTCGCAGGTCCAGCAGCAAGGCATGCAGCAACCTCAACCAAATCTCCAGTTCGGGCCCGAAGACCAGCAGAAAATCACCGAAATCACTCGTCAGCTACGCCAACGCTTACGACCTGAGGATGAGAATAGGATCAGGACCGAGCTCCAAAGCATGCCCATAGAGAAACGTCAGGCACTCGAGCAGCGCAACATCGACCCCATAATGTGGCGTCTACGTCAGAATGCCATGCGACTCTACGCCGCGCAGAAGCGTGCGGCCCAGACTGGTGGTCAAATGGGTCAGCAACCAAACCAAGGCCCGGGCATGGCTGGCAGAGGAATGCCGAATCCGATGATGCAGCGCACTCCGCAAATGGGAAACACAACACCGCAGCAGAACGGCATGGGAGGCGGCGCCGAGTTTGATTACGCTCAGCTCACGAGTCAGCAAGCTGATGCGGTGCGCTCTGCGCAAGCTGGCCATGACGTGGTCCCTGCCAGCAACAACCCTGGCATGGGCCAAATGGGCGGTTTCAACGCCATGGCCGGTGGCCAACCAGGACAAATGGGCGCACAAGGCAGGAATCCGGCTCAGCAACCCCCAGGCTTCAACATCCACCAGGCCCAGCGAGATAACGCCATCCGGCAAATCCAGGCACAAGCTCAAGCTCAGGCGCAGGCAGCCCGGGCCCAGGGAATGACCCCACAACAGCTTGCTCTCATGGGCCAGAGGCCTGGCTTCAACATGCCTCCGGGCGGTCCACAGAACACTGCTGGCATGTCATTGCTGACACGGCCTATGATGCCTCCCGGTCCTGGAGGTAATGGCACCCCGCAGCCAAGGCCTCCGCAAGCTGGCGGTCAAATGCCACCCCAGAATTTCGGACAAGGAGCACCAGGGATGAGCCAGGCCGCACGAGCACTCCAGGAAGCGCACATGAGGGCAGCAGCAGCTCAGACCCAGTTGCCTGGCGGCCCAATCACTGCACGAGCAAGCCTCATACCCGCCAACGTACCCGGCCCAGTCCGACAAAAGATGCTGGAGGTGCCCGAGGATCAATTCAGAGCGCTTCTGACGAAGTGGTTCAACGCTAATGGCAACCGGCCTCCGTTCGGACCCAACGCCAACATGTCGCAACCTGGCGCGCAGATGGGCCCTCAGCAGGGTAATCCAGGCGGAATGTCCATGATGGGTCCCAATGCTAATATGCCACCGTTCATGCAACAAGGCCAAATGCAGAATGGAATGAACAACCCCCAGATGCAGCAAGTATTCCAGCATGAGATGATGGCTCGCCCACAAAATGATGTTCCGCTCAACCCTCAAATCGTGCAGCAAATGGACACACTGCCATACCCGCCGCCGATTGCCGACGCTGTAAGACAATCGATGCCAGAAAACATCAGGTCATGGGGTCAACTGAAGGAATGGGTCTCAAGGAACCCTAACCCGATGCTGCCCATGGAGAAGCTGACTCGGGTACAACGCATTCATTACGAGAAGCTTTCCGGTCAGCAACAAAACAATGCTGCGAACCTCGGAATGCCGAACGGTCATCCGAATGGTCCAGGGCAGCTTGGACCTGGTCATCCAAATGGCCAAGCACCTCAGGCTCCCATGATGCCCGCTGGCGGTACTCCGAATCCGGGAATGCAGCAGCGCATGGCTGCCATGCAAGCAGCTCAACGCCAGCGCTTGATGATGGCTATACAGCAAGTGTCTGCTGCTGACATTCAGCGCGTCAGGCAGCAATACGGTCCAAGGGTAGCTAATGCGAGCGACGATCACCTGAGGCAACAGATTGCCACTATGCGGTTGCAGCAACAGCAGAAGGCGATGGGACAACCGAACATGCCAGGCATGCCACCACAACCACCAAACATGGGTATGCCACAAGGCCCGAACATGCAGCAGCCACCGCGGGTGCCTCAGCCTGGCCAACCTCAACCAGCTCCTCAAATGAGTGGTCAGCAACCTCAGGGCCAAGCGAAGCAAGCACCTCAACCGAAGCAGCCTGGCAATGCGACGCCCAAGGTCCAACCCCAACAGGGCTTGAAGAGGCCGTCGAGCGATGATGTCGTGGAAGTCGCCGACCCGAGCAAGCCACAGGCGCCTCCGATGCAGCCGTCACAATCCCAGCAACGTCCTCTGGGGATGACGCAAGCGCAGTTCGAAAAATTGACTCCCCAGCAGCAGCAGGTCTTGCGGCAAAAGCAGATGGCCATTCAGGCGGCTCAAGCTCAAACTCAAAATCAAGGCCAGGGCGCTGCTGTCCAGGGCGCCGCTACCCAGAGCGGGCAGGAAATTTCGACCGCCGAGAGAAATGAATTGACCAAGAAATTCATGATGCTGTTGACTGAGGTCAGCCAGAGCGTGGGCCAGCGACCAGTCATCGAGGTCCCTCCGGAGGCCAAGGCGGCCATGGCACAGAAGCTCCGTGCTCAAGGCAACATCATCCAGGGCATCGACAAGTTCATGCTGGCAGATTATGTGAGGCATCGTGACGACAAACGGACAAAGAATATCATCATGGTGGTAAGTGATTGCCTTTGATAATCAACAAACGGCATGTACTGACTTGCGAATTAGCGACACCTCCTCTTTTCGCAGCTGGACGGCCAGCGACAACTCCGCGAACAGGTCACCATCGAGCCGGCGAATTTCGAGAAGCTTCTGCATAACATCGACGTGTTCATGCGCCAGGTCGCAAAGGAGGCGCAGAACGACAAGAACGAGAAGAACGAAAAGAAGAGTAAGGCGGCCGAGACAGCTCAGGCTGACGGCGCACAGCCACAAGCTCAGCCATCAGCAAATGCTACTCAAGGACCCCAGTCGAAACTCAGCCACGCTAACCTTCAAGCGTTCCAAGACCACCAAGCAGCGATCCTTCGCCGTCCGCAATCTGGCAGCAAGCCTCCCGCAGCTCCGACTTCTTCGCAACCGCCGTTCTCCTTCTCCTCTCCTCATGGCACTCCCGTCTACCCGCCCAACAGGCAGTCCGAACTTACGCCCGAGAAGCTTAAGTTGCCGGCCAAGAAGAAACAAAGGACGAGCGCCGACTCTACACCGGCCCAGGGAACGCCTATCGCGACTTCCTCGCCACAAATCGGCAAACTCAGTCCCGAATTGCGCCGCGATGCCAGCCAGCCGGGTCTGCCCGCCAAGCCGCGCTTCTCCTGCCCTCACCAAATCTGCGACTTCAGTGCGCGGGGCTTTGAGACGAAGGAGGAACTTGATGGACACATGAAGGAGCAACATGCGAAGATTGAGGATCCTCTTCAGTTTGCTGTCGATAGCGTCGCCGAAGGTCTGGGCCTCAATGCCGATGGAAGCAGCAAAGCACCCAAGGTCGATGCTGCCGCGGCCAACCGTAGCAAGCCTATGTCAGTCGCGAAAGCACCAGCTCTCGCAGCGGCCAAGACCGGTCAGACTCCGATTGTCAAGGCCGAGGCCGCAACTCCTGTCCCTGGCGGTGCAGCCGCAACCCCGATGAATCGGGTCCCGACTCAGACGGGTATCAAGAGTTCTCCATCGGCAAATTTCAAGACGCCGCAGGCTGCAGGTATCAAGACGCAAACTCCCGGCTCGGGTTCCGGTGCTATTCCGATGCACCGCACTCCCAGCAAGCTCGGCGTCTCCAAGGACATTGCTGGCAAGCCCGTTGATGGCACTTTGCCTGCCGGCGCCGTTGATGGCCTTTTGAGCCCGCCGAAGGATGCAACTGCTGCTGATCCTTGGCGTAACTGCCCCCTTTCTCCAAAGGAGCTCAGCAACTTGTTTGACTTCGAGGAAGACATTCTGGGTGAAGTTTGCTCCATGCCCGCTGAGCAGTTTGTCTTCCAGCATGACGGCCTCACTCCGACGACGACTCCGAGCCCCGCCGACACAGACAAGAGCGCCACGACGGCTACGAGCGACATCTCGGAGAACGACAAGCTGAACATCAAGATCAGCGCCGAGGATGGTCTCAGCTTCGACCAATGGAAGCTGGAGTCTGATATGGATTTCAGTCGGCAGATGGACAAGCTGTTCATGTTCGATGAGGCGAGCGACGGCACGACGGGCTTGCCTGAGATGAGCATGGATATGGGCCCCAGCAACGACTTCTGGAGAGACAGGATGGGCGATCAGAAGAAGATTCCCGGATGGTCTTCGGAAGAGCTGGAGCCGCCATTTGACTTTTTGAACGCGCCTATCTACGACGAGGCGAGGGATGTGCTGTTCGGACTTGACACGGCCATGATCGACGCTTCATGACTATTTTGAGGGTCTGCTCGTCTAAGTCGTTATTTTTCTTTTATCTTGGTTATCTTTTTCTGGGATTTTTCTTCGACCACGCACGCGTGGCCCGACGACATGTTATATAGTTGCGGACGGAAGAAGTGATTTCTTCTCTTATCCTTGAGCTTTTTTGCCTATTTTCTAGCTGGTTTGCTTTCAAGCGCTTTCTAGTTTTTGGTTCTTATAAGCGACAGCGGTTATATGGGTTTGGGAATGAAAGACTGGCTGGCGGCTAGGACTGGACTGGACTGGACTGGATGGTACAGGACACAGGCGCACATCGTTATCGGTCTCGAGTAATCTCGCATTTAAAACGGCCGCTTTCCCTTTGCACGTTTATTTTTTTCTATTTGGTTTTGCCTTTAGTCGCCTCGGCGGCATATTTTGTGGATGGTATGGAGGCGCTTCGGGACTTGACTTTTTTTTTTTTTTCCTTACTTTTTTATATCTTTTCGTTTCTTCTTTCTTTCGTCTCTTACCACTTCATCTGGCGCTGCTGTTTCCTTCATCGCTATCGTTGGGGGTTTGCGTTTTTCTGGAGGTATTCGCTGGATCGTCGTCGTCGTCGTCTCTTTCCCTTGTGTGTGTGTTTGGAATGGCAGGCCTCGCGCCACGTTGCGTCGTCGAGTCTGGTGGCGTTTCTGGTGCCGGTGCTGGTTTCCTTCGGTTTTTCATGCATGGGCTCGCTGCCCTGTTTCGCTCCTCTCCTCCTCTCTTCCTCTCCTCCTACTCCTCGTCCTCTCTTCGCCAGATTTTTTTTTTTTTTTTTTTTTACACCGTTGCGTTTGTCTCCCTTTTTGTTCGTTTGTTTGCCTCCTGCTCGGTCGGCCTCGTGTTATACCCCTTGGTCCTGATTCTTACTCGTTTTATTGGGTTTCTATGCGTCTGCGAGTGCGCTCCGTTTTGCTGATTGCGGTTGCTGCTGCTGCTATGCGTGTGTGGTGCGTTGCGTGCGTTGTGTGCGTTGCGTGCGTGCGGTGCAGTCCGTACTTTTGTTGGTGCCTCTTGCTGGGCGCCCAGGGGCCTCAGGCGGTCCGGATGGGTCGGGCTCCGTCTGCTTGGGTTGGTTGGGTCTGGTCTGGTCTTCTCGTTCGGGTCGGAATGGATGGATGGATGGATGGATGGGAAATTAGAGGTATCAACAACTATTTTTTCTTGCTGCCTCTGCTTCTTCGTCGCCACTTTTGGGTGTGCTTGTCTTGTGTGTGTCTGTGTGCGTGAGTGATGATGTACTGATTGAATGTGCTTGCTTGCTTGGGTGACTTGGCCTTCTCTTTTGCGGACGTACGTGTGGCTTCTCGTCCTTGGAGTCCTGGCTAGGAGGATCACTCTCTCCATACAAGCGCCCCTCTTTTCTAGAGCCACCTGGTTAAACCAGCTCTTGGTCTACATCTGTTGCCGAAACAGCGTGGACAGTGTCTAGACTGCCCTTTGGTTGCTAAGTCCCTCCTTCTCCAGTGGTGGTGGTGGTGGTGGAGGTGGATGCGTAGACGCTTGCGTTTGAAGCCCTGGCTGGCTTGGATTGGCGTGGGATTTCACCGGTGGATGTATAATGTATACCGTATTGTGTGGAAGTCCCTTTGTCTTTTATTGAAACTGAGTGTGCGTACAGATATGAATATATGCATAGGTATACGGAGGGACATGGCACGTCGTGATTAAGAGGTCTTTGTCAAGCCATAGATACTTTCATGATGTGGATACATACACATACACATACACATACACATATTCCTACTCGTCTAACCGACAAACCTAGATACATAAAACATAAGGCTTTTTCGAGCAAGGCATGTCTCGTCGCAGCCTACAGACAAGAACGTTTATACCAATACCGCCCAGCCAGCGACGTCTAGCCTCAACGCCCCATCTGGCGTCCCCCCACGTACATGTCCTCATTTCATCATTTCCATTCACACCGGCCGCCCTACTTACTGCTCATAAACCCCAAACAACGGCACCGCGCTATCGTTGATCCCTTGCACCGTCGTCAGCATCCCCCCATCCCCTGGCGCGCCTCCAAGCCTCGGGCTGCCCGTTCCACTCGCCGCGTTGGTCGGCCACGACCACAGCGCATCAAAGTCTATCAGCTCTTCGCCGACAGACTCGTCACTGCGCAGCGACGGCGCACCGCCACCCCCGCCCCCGCTACCAGTCACGACGCCGTCGAGCGCGCTCAGGTCCAGCAGGTTCGACAGCGACAGGTTGCGGCTCAGCGCGGGGCGGCCTGTGCTCGTGGTGGGCGACGATATTGACGCTGACGCGGCATACGCCGCCGCGGCCGGTGACAGCATCGGCTGCGTTGAGTGCGCCAGCGGCGAGGCGCCCGGCCCGGTCCCGATGGGTGTGCCGGCCGCGGCGGTGGCGCTCGGGCTGAGCATTGCGGTCCCCGGAGGCGGCGGTGGCAGCTCTGTGGCGGCCTGCGGCGTTGTGGCGCTCTGCATCGGCGTGCCGAGGCCCTGCTGGAAGCTCTGCTCGCGGTAGGCCGTATGCGCATCTTGCTGTTGCGGCATGATGCTGGGGTACTGCTGCGGTGTGGCGCGATTGGTCATGCTGCCAACCATCTGTTGGAGCTGTGGCTGTTGCGACCGGCGGCGCCGCTCGCGCTGCTGCTGAACAACGTCTCGGAATGCCTCCAGGATGTTGTAGAGCCGTGCGGCTTGGAGATCGCTCTCAGAGCAGTACGTCATGACTCTAATAGCGTTCTGTATGCACTGGTCGGCCGAAGTGTTGGTGTACAGAACTGCAAACTCATTTGCAAGCAAAACGAGTGTCGCAGCGAAGAGGAAATATATGACCGCAGGGTTCCGCCGTGGCAAGTAACCGGCTTCGAACGCATTCTGCACTAGCACGATGCTATGTGTCGACGCGATCACGCAAGCTTCACTGAATTTCTCCATGCGCGAATACTTGTGGCGCGGCTGAAAGCTTGCTCCGTTCTGGGCAAACTCTTTCTGCGTCTCTGCATTCATGATGTAGAGGAAGAAAGGCCGAGTCAAGAGGATAATAGAATGGCAATAAAAGAGATTGACATGCAAAATGGCGATTCCCTGGTCGGGACATGCTGCGGCTGCCTGACGCCAGTGAAGCTGAGGCGCAAGCGCTTTCGGCCATAGTTTGCAAATGTCTGCAATCTCCTGCGCCATTCGAGTGCTTATCTTCCGCTGTTGGTAGACTTCTTTGAGGATTCGCCCTATGACCGAGCAACTGCGTACTGCAGCCTCCAGGGCTCCTGCGTTTGTCTGAGAACGATTTGCTGTCGTCTGGAATGCCGAATCAAACCCAAACGCATCATGTTCATCGGGTTGGGCCGGTCGAAGTGTATCGCCACTGCAATCGTCTTCGGATATCGCCACGGGTCTCCCAAGAGAAAATGAAAGGAAGCGGTCCATGACAAACAGTGAACGCCATAAGTTCCGCCGGGCAGTTTGCTCCGCCGGATTGAAGATGATAAGCGTCTCTTCACGGTGAAGACCTAATGCGTACGCAGAACGAACAGCCATACCTAGAGTAGGTGATAAGAGTCAGTACTCGTGCATGTGTTGAGCTGATATGATGGTTTCCACCTACCAAGGAGAGCAAAAGCTGTGTTCCGTTTTGATTTGACCAGCATGTAATAGGACATCAACAGCAGGGCTTGGACGGACCAAAAATCCGCATCTTCGAAGCCATTCAATGGATCATTAAGACTCTTTGCGTTCATGTAAAAGACCTCAGCGCGGTCTGCATGTTGATTGATCAGTTTGTCAATTATAAGCGCATCAGCGGTGCCCCGTCGAGGAGTCGCCAGCATGAGACCAATTGCAAAGACCAAATTCAACAGGCACAACCAAGAGGGCTCCGTAACCAGAGGATCCGAATAGCAGTTTTCTACAGCATTGAGAAAAACCTGTCGATCGAAAATTTGTAGAAATCCGTGAGTGTTGATGAAGAACGCATCCACAAGCACATAGGCGGTCCTCTTGTCTGGAAGCAAGTGTGTGTGTCGTGCCGTAGGCGGAAGAGAAAAAGGCATCTCTGTAATCTTATGCCGTCTCGGGTCTGTAGTGAACGCGGACGGCCCGGCAACATTCTCTACCATCATCCGCAGTAATTGGAGAAAAGACAAAGATGCCGAATCACCTACATATAACAGTCGTCCCGTCGGATCCTGAAGCATCCTCATTTGTGAGTAGACGACGGCTTCTTCATCGTTACCATCTGTACTATTGGAACCAGATGCAGTTTGATGCTTTGGTTGATCTTCTATCCTTGTTGCAAACTGCTGCAGTGATCGTGCAGCAGCCTCTGCAGCCTCTATGGCATCTGGCTCGGCCGTTGCCGATAGTGGGTTCTCTTGCTTCAACTCGGGACGTCCATGCTGTCCAATCATATGAAGGTTGCTTGGTTTACGCTGGGGCGAGGGAATCGTTTGTTGCGTTGCACTTGGGGAACCGGCGAAGTTGCCGTTGGCGGTGCTACCGGCATGACCAGCAGAACTGGCTGCATTAGGGGATGCGGCAGGCGCCGGTGCGCCACCCTCGACCTGAATCTTCTTGGCTGGTGGGCCATCGCCCGGAGAGTCACCGCCCTCGCGATATGTGCAGGTGAATTTACGCTGCCGATCCAGAATGAGTTATACATTCCCGTCTCAGAAGCCGACCCGATTACCTTTTCGCAAGTATTGCAAGGGTACAACCCGTTACACTTTCGACGTCAGTCAGTGAGTGCTCTTGCGATCTCGCCGACGCTTCAAGGCGTCCAGAGGTTGGGGATATGATGACAAACAGGTGGTCAACCCGCAGACGTGGTGTATAATGTCATCATTAAAACCATGCTTTGCAGTCACGGGGATGTGGATGAATTGAAGAGGGCAGGCAGGGGACGAAGGTAGAAGCGCATCACGCCACCAAGGTGTTCTACGACAACAATCCGACGCGGGTTATAACGGCATGGTGTGTTGGCAACATGTACGCGGTAGTTTGTGCAGTTGGCAGTGTGGTGGAAAAAGGGCATTGGGTGAGAAAGGCGTGAGAATGGAGATGGACCTGACAGGGTGAAACAGACGCAAGGGACAACAAGATGGCTCACCTTCTGCTTCCGGCGTTTGCAGACCTCACACGCTTGGGCAGTCCTCTGCCGTTGCTCGGGAGGCACCTTGGGGCGTGTCATATCGGGATAAGACTGGGTGGAAGTCGGGCTGCGGGTGGTGGTGGATCGTCGGAAGGGAGCAGGTGAGGAGCAAGATCGGATGTCGCCCGCGCGGGACGAAGAGGGCCGCTGGGTCCTTAACAAGTACTGAGACGAACAGAAAACGACGCGCTTTCCGGGCCGTGGAACGGTAGCCACAGAACGATGCTCTCCGTCAAATCCCGGGGTTTGGAGACGCGACTGGTGATGCTGTTGGGTCTTGGCATCGTCGGAAACCGCACTGCTTCAGGCCGCGGCTGTTCAGCCCTACCCGCCAGCGCCCTCACTCGTCCGCCTCGTGCCTTCAGCTTTGCCCGGTCGGCTGCCGGCTCCGCGCTGCTATAGATACCATCATGGCGGGCAATCGCCTCCTCAGCTTAGCGCTTGCGATTCCCCCTCCTTCCAAACCACCGCCTCCCCCCACCTGAACGATATGGTCGCCTCCAATGGCTCCAATGGCTCCTCCTTCGAGGCCTACTCCATGGCCGACGAGACCCGTAGGACCCTCGACAACCTGCTGCACCTCGCGAAGAGCCAGATCCCCTCGGAATGCCGCGACATCATAGCTCGCACCACCTTCCACACCGACAACACCGGGAGCCCGTACTTCCCATGTCCTTTCAAAGAAACCGAGGCTACCTCGGCACTGAAAGCCGTCGAGGCTGGTATGGCAGCGGCCATTGCGGACCTGGTGTATGGGGAGCAGGACAGGAAGATCACCGTGGATGTGGATAGGGCCTCGGCTTTCTTGTTCTCGGCATACCTGTCCACCGTCGGTGGCATGAACAAGTCCCACCCCAATGTCAAGTCACTCTTGAAGGGTCCGTGAAGTTGGGTACTAGCTACTACCAGTCGCTGATGGCTTCCAGATACCGACCTCCTTCAGGCACAGTCGATCCTCTACCGAAGGTTGTCCGCCAACTTGTATGAAACCAAGAATCCTGGCCAATACTTCCACCTGCATGGCTCCCTCGAAGCGACAACTGCTTTGAACATGGTTGGATTGGAAGGCTATAGGCCGGATATGACAGACTACCACGAGTGCATAAAGCTCATCGAGAGTCACGTCAAGCAATTTACGGCAGAGGAGCTCGAGAAGATGAATGCTGAGCGCAGGCAGGCGGGTGTGACCGCCATGAAGTGGGAGGACTTCAAGGAGACCAACCACGTCAGAAACCTCCCTCTACATCATACAACGTTCACGTGCTGACTGTCTCCCAGGGTAAGACTTTGATCCAAGAGCCACCCTGGAGGGTTGACACAATCGAGTCCACTACTCCTCCTGTGCCTTTCCCCGGCTTGAAGACTGCTGCGCCGAAGCCACAGGTCCTGGCAGGTGTCAGAGTGCTGGAACTCTGCAGGATCATCGCAGGTCCCGCAATGGGACGAGGCCTGGCCGAGTATGGCGCCGATGTTATCAAGATCACAGCGTCCAACCTTAGTGATGTGCCCTTCTTTCAGGTCGACGGTAACCTGGGCAAGCACACGGCCGATCTCAACCTCAAGTCGCCTGAGGGTCGCAAGATCTTCGAGGAGCTACTACAGTCTGCCGATGTGATCCTCGACGGATATCGGCCCGGCTCTCTGGAGCGCCTGGGGTACGGACCGAAGCAACTTGTCGAACTGACTAAGCACCGG
Organism: Aplosporella prunicola CBS 121167; assembly: GCF_010093885.1. NCBI lineage: Eukaryota > Fungi > Ascomycota > Dothideomycetes > Botryosphaeriales > Aplosporellaceae > Aplosporella > Aplosporella prunicola. The sequence continues at coordinate 260,807 of NW_022983547.1, forward strand.
AACCGGGGCATCGTCTACGTCGCTGAAGACTGCTTTGGCCACGTCGGAGAGTGGGCGGGAAGACCCGGTTGGCAACAGATTGCCGATTGCGTGACCGGAATAGCTTGGGCCCAGGGCGAGAGCATGGGTTTGAACGAGCCCGTCGTCCCTCCGTTCCCAATGAGTGACTATGGCACCGGCTGTATGGGCACCATTGCTGCCCTGGTCGGACTGTACAAGCGGGCGAAGTTCGGTGGATCCTATCACGGCACGACGTCTCTGTGCCAGTACGACATCTACCTGTTGCAGCAGGGCCTTTACTCCAAGGAGATGATGGAGAAGCTGAGGCAGGTGCACGACCCGGAGTTCTACGAGCTCCGCCACTACGACTCGGTCGATGAGGTGGGCAAGCGGGCACTCAAGACGATGCGGCGGACGCACCCAGAGCTGTTTGAGGACAAGAATCTGTTTGAGAGTTATAGCAAAGGCTTCAAAGCGCCGGTCAAATTTGTCCGCCCGGTTGCCGAAGTCGAGGGTATGTGGAGTGGGTTCATTCGGAGCTCGAGGCCCAACGGCTTCGACGCTCCCACATGGGATGGCTGGGAGGTTGACGAAGACATGTTGAAGTGCTGATCGGGGTGGATAATTGATGAGGTCATATGAAGGCGCAAACAGCGGCATTCAAGTACGCACTATGTAGTATTCTACTTTTTGAACATGGGTGTACGTCAGTCAAGAGGTCGGGTGGAGGCCCAGGCGAATTAATCGTGGCCGAAGTGTGAAGCTCTGAATGCAACTAGTAATACCTTCTTTGCTTCTACCTCCGGACACGACTAAATTAACTGGGGCTCTCGGTCTGTTGTTCCGTGGGCCCTGCGCGCCTTAGCGGCGATCTCCAGCAATTGCCAGCAACCCAACTTGATACCTACCAACGCTGCCCCGCGCCTTCTGACCTTTCGATCTCTCCCTGGCTTAAAGGCTGCTTTCGCTAGGTAGAATGGCCTCCACCCCTTTGCGCAGCTTCAACTCCTTGTGATCGGCCACACCACTGCTCCCACCTAGGTATGGACGCCTCGGAGTCTCTTTCCGCGGCCCACTGCGTCCTGCTCGCGACGCGCTATGCCGCTGAGTCCAACATTGATGCGCTTCGATCCCTGACGCTCGAGAGGCCCGATGCCTTCGATCCCAAGCTCATCCTGCGAATCATCCTCTCCTTCCTCCCCGAGAGCACCGAGCCGTCGATCTATGCCACCTATGCCCAAGAGGTCGCGACACGCCTATACCTTGAGCAGCGCGCAAAAGTCCCTGTCGATCCTACCCCAGTAAAAGACCTTTCCAACGCGCAGGCAGACAAACGGGTGCGCAAGCTGGAGTTACTTCCTTTGGCGCACTCCTCGTGTCCTGAGAAAGATGCCGATCTGGATATTCTTACTCTTTTTCTTATCCACCGGGCATATCGCATAGATGCCGAAACAGGATTGCTGGCCCTCATTCCTCCTCTCGTCGACCCTTTCCTTGACGAACACGAGTACCTGCGCACGTGGTTCGTCTCTACCGTCCTCCCCCTCCTTCGCCTGGACTTCGAATACTACCCTCAATGCGGAGCGACAACATCCCTAGAAAAGTTCGGAAACATACACGGTGCAAAGGGGGTGGAATTGTTACTTGAGAAGGCAAAATCATCGCAAAACAGTGTGTCTCAGGAGGAGTCTGACTCTGGAGAGAGCGCATTAGCAAGGGATATGAAAGGTGTCGTCGGGCCGTGGATGTATGGATATGGGCAAAGAAAACGGCGCAATTATCACGATTCTCGTCGAAGCTCGGCAGATGCCCTAACGCACGACCAAAACTCGAAGCCTGGAGATTTGAAAGACCGCCATGATTGGGAATACGTCCTCTCGTGGATGGTCCACAGCGCCTCGGACCACTTCGATCTCATCAGCAATGCCATTGAACACTGGGATGGGCCCAACGACGTCGACCTTGGTGGTTACGCGAATGTCAATAAAGTCTATGGAGAGGAGCTGCAAGACCACTTGAGGCTCCGCTATTGCCAGGCTGCCTTTGGTTCCGTGTACGCAGTAAACGAGCATACCCGAGCCACTATAGAAGCCGCGCATGGTGTGCTGGTACGCTTAGCACAGATCATGGACTTTGACCCACCACCGGACCTGGCGAGCAGCCTTGACATGCTGCCAAAAATTGAGGACCACGCGAACCTCCTTGAGGATTCCGATACTGCGGTTCTGCAGCCGGATGTCCTAATGAAAGAAAATAATGCCCTCACGATTCCAAAGCTCGAAACATTTGCCCTGCTTCAAATATTTGTCTACTCGGCATATCTGTTGGCAGATCTTGGCTACCCTATTTCTCTAAACGGGGTAGCTAAATTCCGATTCCATGCAGAGGAGAGTGACCAACTGAAAGTTGCTCAAAAGATCTTGCACGGGATTGCCAACGGGCCACAAAAGAATGATAAAAACAAGTGGGAAGCGACCAGAGACAAATTGCTCTGGCTTTGGCACTGGGGTATGGATGCTGCTGATGAGCACGCTTTGTTTGGTTCTGGAATCTTTGGAAAGATTGATCGGCAAGTGTTCGAGAGAGAAATCATCAACGCTTTCTTGACCTCTTTCCAATTTCAGTTGATCCAAGAAGTATACCTCCCAAAGTCAGGACAGCGAGATCACCTCGATGCGGAAGACGTCGAAGAGGTTGTTCACAAGCATGTCATGGAACACTACGACAATGCCACAAACGGAAACGTCACTAGGGGTAGAATGCAGAAGGCCATGGACATTATGACCGAGTTCCAGCCTTACTTTTCACATTCTCCCGAGTTCCTTCGTACGGAAGCTCTGCTTGCTGCTACCCATTCCTTGTCATTTTATTCGTTGACGCTGCAACACGGTGTTCCATTCAAGCCCGTTAACATCAGGATCAGTGACGACCCCATTGGCCTTATCGGCAAAGTCCTTGATCAGAACTTAAGGAGTTATACAAAATTGGACGACTTGATCAACATTGCCCAGAATCTCGTGTCTGCGAGAATCCTGGAGAGATGTGGCCCGGTTTTTGACCAGTCCGATGCCGATCAAGAAGAGCAAATGAAAATGGCCCAGCGTCGCGTTATCGGTATGGCTGTTGAGGCAGCACTTGCAGAAGATGACTTTGAAACCGCGTACTCGTTCGTCATCAATCGACTCAACCCCTCATTCGACTCAGTTATTCCCAAGGAGGAATCAGAACGTCTAGGAAAGGGTGGTCCAGCTACGGCAACGACCCTTATTCAGAGAAAGAAGGCGGATGACGTCTCGTGGAGGGCTGCATATCTAGCTGGACGCCACCGCAGTCCCAACACATCACTAACATCTTCATACAACGCGGCCAATGTTCAGGGCTCTCCAGCATTGCGCCGACTGGATCAGCGCATGGAACTACTCTCACAAGCTCTCTTGCTTGCACCGCCGTCTGCACTGCCAGAGGTTCTCACCGCCTGGCGAAGGTGTGAAGAAGAAATGACAGCGCTGTTAGCGCAGGAAACAGAAGCAGAGGAGCGTTTCAACGACCAAGCTGATCGCAGGGTTCCCGGTGCCTTCTCAAACCAGGCCATCACAATTCAGCCGCGAAGAGAAGTTGGCCGTGGAGCGGCGGAGGAAGCACCTATGGGCCTCTTTGACGTGGCACGTGGTGCGGCTGCTGCCTTTAGCAGAACTGCATTCCCTCTACGTGGTTCATCTGGTGAGAACGAGAGCGCCAGGGTCTCTCAAGAACACACCAGAACCTTTTCGATGGCCGGCAGCGAGACGGGAAGTGTTGGTGCTGCTGGAAGTGGCGAAGACGGTGACCGCGTTAGGAAGAGAGATATGGTTGCCAACGCTGTCACGGGTGGGTTGGCGTCTGGTATTGGTTGGGTGCTGGGTAAGTACACGCGAAATCCTGACTACTTCTGGGGCGATCAACTGATATTAAATAGGCGCTCAGCCAACGAACCAGCAACGGGAGGAGAAGTAACCTATATTTTCAATGAAACAAATCAATCACGACTCTTAATTCCTTTTTTCACTGACCAATTGTGTATGATGTGTTGAAGTCACCAGAATCAAGTCTCCTATTCTTTGATAGAATCATTTGTATCCTACTTCCCACACAAGTTTAAGAGTATTGTCTTGGCGTGAACAAAAAGCTACCGAACTAGAGCATCACAAATAGTGTAGTAAGCTGTCTTTGATCTACCTACGTCTTAAACAGCAATCCCCCAACCCATATTTCCCAGGCTGATACCATGAATTGGTCGGATGCGGGTCGTCCCGCAGCCGACAGATATCGGAAGCTGACTAACGGAGACCCTCATTTGAGGCTTGACATGACGTCTTGACAGCTCCGACATTGTACTCGTAGCCTGCGATATTAGGTAGTCTCCTAGTGTACCTGCAAGGCCGTCATCACGACACAAACATACTTTCAGCATGTCCGCCTACGCTTCCGAGTACCCTAATCTCGCCTTCGACCCGGCGTACAAGAAGTTCTTTGAGGACTTCTACGCTACCTCAGACACTCCTGATGCGCACGACAAATACGTTACGAATTTCACCAAAGATGCCACTTTGATAATGGCCTCGAAGCGTGCCAAGGGCACCGATGGTGCGTCACTCAACGTTCATCTCAGGCGTTGAGATCCCCCTGGTCGACATTAAAATATCATGCTAATTTGTAAAAAAGAAATTCTTGCCGTGCGCAAGGGCATGTGGGAAAAGGTTGCCAGCAGGAAGCATCAACCGCTGAAGATTTTCCCGGCCGGCAACAATGCCGACGAGGTTATGTTGTATGGAATTGTCGACTATGTGCTCAAGGACGGCAAGAAGGCGTCGGTGGACTGGGGCGCGAGAGCTCACTTGGTCAAGGAGGAGGACAATGTTAAGATGGATTTCTACCAAGTCTACCTTGTAAGTGTTCAATTTGGTTTCTAGGATGATATTATATGCTTACGAGAGAATAGGATACGGCTGCACAGAGTGCTGCCAAATAAGGAAACTAAGCGGTGTTAGTTGAGTGTTTCTTGACCGGAATTTAGTTTTCCTACACAACTTTCCTAGCTCAATGGTGAGGAGACCTACAACAAACAACAAACAAACGATTTCATCAACGTTTGACCTACATGTCTGCCATGTCCTTTAACAAACTCTACCAACACCACCAAGTCAGCATCCCATCTCGCATTCCTGCCCGTCCCGCAAGATGCCTCGGCGTTGGTCTGGCACCACCGACACGCCTTGGGTCACTGGCCTCAGTGCCGGGCTCTTTCTGGTCAGCATAGCTATTATCAAAGGAGCAAATGTCTTTGGTCAGCAAGTCGCAGAGATGATTCCAACTGCTTACAACCGTTCTTGCCATAATGATCCTGACACTTTCCCCACTGCTACCCTCAGCGCAAGTCCTGGCGCAGTGCCCCAACCCGACCATGTCTTCCTAAGCACCACCACAGTCAGCACGCCCTTAAACATGACGCACAGCGCATCCCCTCTTCCCACACGTCAAGGACATAGAGCCGCCAAGTCAACCCCAGCTGAAAACAGTGTAAACTGGATCGACCACCTCAGCGCCATCGCTGTAGACAGCGACATCGAAGAATACGTCACTCTAATCGGCAACATCCTCCACCACCTCCAACCCCGCTACGGTCGCTTCTTTGTCTTTGCGTCTGTGTCCATCTTGTCCATCACTGCACAGCGCATCGTCTTGTCCCTCCACCATCTTATCCGCTCTGCTATGGACGAGATAGCCGATAGATTTGCAGCAGCTCCCGCAGGTGAGGCCACTCATACGAAAACGAAAACCACGTTTGCTAATAGGAATAGATGTAAAAGAGGACGTCCGTCTCGCACTAGGTCTTTTGCTAGCATTCTTCTACGCGCGACCAGAAGTCGAAAGAAACCTCACTGACCTGGCGATCCACGATGGCTGGGCACAGATGATGGCGGGCCAGGTGCGCGAAGTGCTCCGTTCCTGCACTGGAGTTTGCGGGTTTCCGTGCCTTGCATTCGGTGGTACGGCACTCTTGCTGATTCGGTGATGTGAACACTCGTGCGTTGCGGGCAGATTCAGGCATGCTCGAGCAGGAATGGCTTGTGGGAACGATTGCGAAAGCTCTGTAGCACTCAAAGGCGCATGGCACACGGCTCTCACTATCACCAGAAGACATAACTGTCTTTGCAACAAACAGCACTCTCGCTTTCATGCGCGGGCTTTCAGAATTAACGCCGATTCTTTCAGTACGCAGTAAAAATAAGATCAATTTAGCGGGGGTTTGCAAAACAATTAGCATTGGCAAATTCCATCAACAGTGGTAGGGCGTAAAAATCACTAAGTTTGACACAAAGGTATGATGGCGATTGATGATATATGTTGTAAAGAGATCCAGTATAGACTGTTAGCTAAAGTGAAGATTCGACCGCGACGATGAAGCCAGTCTCTATGAAAAAAGAAAATAAGCCGTATGGCCCAGAGAAACTTCTACCCATCTTTGCAGAACGCCGCAAATGTAGCTATACGAAATGAGTTGGAAGTAAAGTATTGGGGTATCTTGCACGAAGCACAAAACCGACGGGTATAACCAAACCCTCGACGCGCAAAGCAAGAACTGCGCTGCCAACTGAAGGACGCATAATATGCTAGGATGCCTTACAGCAAGACGTAAAGGGCGCACATCATGGACAGGCCCAGAATCATGGAACACCAGAAAAGGATGTTGTTGAGGAGTGTCCTGCCCCTGACCCACTTGCTTCGTTGCACCATGACAATTGGTATTTGGAGCATCAAGGCGAAGGCTCCGTAGCCACGAAGCTTCTTGGTGATACAGCCCATGACAAGCTCATGCCCCAGAGCACTGATGAAGAAAGTGATGAAGGTAGCCGTAGAACGAGAGAACTGGCCACGAGAAGCAGAGTAGACGTGACGACGGAAGAAGTGGTGAACGGGAATGTTCCATTCACGAGAGAACTCGAGCCAATCGCAGCTGTTCCACCAATCAGCGTAGAAATGACGGTCGGCAAAACCTGAAACATGTCAATATATGAATCAATTAAAGTACCCAAGGGGAAAAACTTACAGGTGATCTCGGCAAAAGCTCCCAAGACATACTCGAAAATGACGAGGAAAACCAGAAGGAAAATGAACATGAAAGGATACAGGAGCTTGCTGATAGTCTCTGCTATGATCAGGGCGCACTCGGAAAAGGTTGCCGTGGCCTGCAGGCTGTCCGCCGAGGCGTCCAAGACTGGCATGACGAACTGCTCGGCCATGAAGGTGAGAAGGAAAATGCAACCGAAGACTGCGAGTGTCTTGTAGAAAAGCTCAAGCCAGTTTCTGTTCGCAGTTCTTGGGTACTCAAGCTCGTAGCAGAGAGTTGGACAAAAGAGAAAATCGATGTAGTTAAGCACAGTCAGGTTGTTCGGATAGCTGACGTTGCCAAGTGGGGAGATGAGTTCATAAGCAAGGTCCTCTCTCAGCTGTCTGAGGGTTTCGCCATGGTCGAGAGCATCTTGCTTTTCTTCTTCAGGAGTGCGGTCTGACAGAGGCCTGTCCGGGCTTGGGTACTTAACAGCAGCTTCAGTGGATGCCGTCTCCGGCGTATCGAGCTCGTCGAGGCGATGCTTAGTCTCGCTCAAATGACCGTTGTAGAAGGAATAAGAGTGCATCTTCATCAGCATCACAAGGAAGTGGAGGGTGAAGAAGACCTGGGCCGTCCACGTCCAGCTGCGAATAAAGGGCCAGCAAGTCCAGAACAGTAACCAGACTGCCTGATAGGCACTTTGGATAATCATTCCGGATTTCTTCCAGCGGAGATCACCTTTGCTGCTGTCGAACAACTTGTGCAGCGGGAGGCTGACAGCTGTGCTTGCGACCATGGCCAGGTCACTTATGCCCATTTCCCAGATGTTTGCGGTGAAGAGATCCCATTGGCGAATTTTGAAGGGGTAGCCAGTCTCCCTGAGGTTGCGCAACATGGTCGTGATGACGCCAATGGCTAGGCCGATCCAGAAGAGAACGAAGAAGCCGCGAAAGTCATGGTGGTCACTGTGCGGGTCGAAGTGGGAAACACGAGAAGTGTACTCAATGGTAGGAAACAAACGGCGCTTTTGCTGCGCACGAATTTGTTTCTTCGCATCGTGCTGAGCTTGGAGAGATGGCGGGGCATCGGGCGGCAGGGGAGTTGAGCGGCCACTAGGAGTAGCCCATGTAAGTAAGCTTACCAGATACGGAAGGCAATGGACAGATACGTACCTCGAAAGTCCGGAAGCCGGCGGGTCTTCGTTGGCAGCGCGCAATACCTGGGGATTTCCAGGCTTTCTGGCTCTAGGCTGGGCGATGTCCGGTTCGTAACCGTTGGCCTGAGGCATAGGCTCGGCGGAAGTGGTGAAGGAGGACATCACGGTGTCGGGGTTCCGCAATGTCCAGTTGAGAGAGTGGCTTTTTTTCCCCAACTGAGAGGAGGATGGCGGAAAGTATGTACAGGTGGTCGGAGGAGCACAGGCAAACAACGAGGCTTTGTATGCCAGGTAAAATGAAAAAGGAGAGAGCTGAACGGCCACCTGTAGGTATGCACGCGGCCTGGGCGTGCGTCAGATCCGATGAAGCTAGTTAGGGGCATCTAAGGTTATCGTATCTGATGCGTTTCCCGGAAGCGGCATGGCGCCGAGCGGAGCGCCAAGCGTGCCCGTACGGGAGGCCAACATACACGGAGCCATCCATGCTTCGCTGATGAAGCTCTCGCTCGCACGTTGATCGACTCAACCCGACTCGCTTGTCCTCGCCCTGCCCTCTCGCCCAGACTTCGCCATCCTCTGCCCTCGACCCCGCCGCGCCACCTGGGGTCCCCGAGACCGACGCTATGAGCTCCCGTACGTCCTCGCCAGGCTCCATCCCGCGCCGCGCCCGCCCTCCTACTGACCTGTGTGTCCCGCCTTTCAGTCAAGCAGTTCATCCGCAACGTGCGGGCCGCCAAAACCATCGCGGATGAGCGAGCCGTCGTCCAGAAGGAAAGCGCTGCAATTCGTGCCAGCTTCAGGGAGGAGAGCCACAACCCCAATACTCGGTTCGTCCACACCGCCGCGACACGCACGCCGCCTGCTGGGTACTGACGCCTCTCCAGCCGAAACAACGTCGCAAAGCTACTTTATCTCTTTACCCTCGGAGAGCGTACGCATTTCGGCCAGATAGAATGTCTCAAGCTCCTGGCTTCCCCGCGCTTCGCCGACAAGCGATTAGGCTACCTGGGAACCATGCTTCTGCTGGACGAGAACCAGGAAGTTTTGACTCTGGTCACCAATTCTCTGAAGAAGTGCGTTCGCGCCCCCGCTGGCAGTATGGGTGTATGCTGATTGACTGCCCCAGTGACTTAAACCATCCCAACCAATACATTGTCGGCCTTGCGCTCTGCACGCTGGGCAACATTGCCTCAGTCGAGATGTCGCGAGACTTGTTCCCCGAGATCGAAACGATTCTCTCTAGCGCCAATCCCTACATCCGTCGCAAGGCCGCTCTTTGCGCCATGAAGATATGCCGGAAGGTGCCCGATCTGCAGGAACACTTCTTCGAAAAAGCCAAGTTGCTTCTCTCTGACAGAAACCACGGCGTCTTGCTCTGTGGTATTACGTTGGTGACGAGCATGTGCGAGGCGGACGAGGCGGAGGGCGATGAGCTGGGCGTTACGGAAATGTTCAGGCCGCTGACGCCTTCCTTGGTCAAAATATTGAAGAGTCTTGCTAGCTCCGGATACGCGCCTGAGCATGATGTTACTGGCATTACGGACCCCTTCTTGCAAGTCAAAATTCTCGGACTGTTACGCGTTTTTGCTCGCGGTGATCCCCAGACGAGCGAGCAAATCAACGACATCTTGGCCCAGGTAAAGATCGCGCTACAAAGAGTTGAACATCCGCTGATAGAGCCAGGTCGCTACGAACACGGACTCGACCAAGAACGTTGGCAACTCCATATTGTACGAAGCTGTCCTTACGATCCTCGATATTGAAGCCGATTCGGGCTTGCGCGTCCTTGGTGTTAACATCCTCGGAAAATTCCTGTCAAACCGTGATAACAACATCAGATACGTCGCGCTTAACACTTTGATCAAGGTCGTGGCGGTAGAACCAAATGCTGTGCAGCGGCATCGCAACACCATCCTGGATTGTCTGCGGGACCCGGACATCAGCATCAGAAGAAGAGCGCTCGATCTCAGCTTTACTCTGATTAACGAGAGTAACGTCCGCGTACTTATCCGGGAGTTGCTGTCTTTCTTGGAGGTTGCCGACAATGAGTTCAAGCCTATCATGACAACCCAGATTGGTATTGCGGCGGATCGCTTCGCACCTAACAAAAGATGGCACATCGACACTATGCTCAGGGTGCTTAAGCTGGTAAGGTTCCCAGATCTCTCAGGTCTTCTCTGTTCTGACACCGTGTGCAGGCTGGCAACTACGTAAAGGAACAGATTCTCTCTTCGTTCGTCCGTCTTGTCGCAAACACTCCTGACCTGCAGACCTACTCGGTCCAAAAACTGTACGCCAGTCTCAAGGATGACATTACCCAAGAAGGCCTTACGCTGGCTGGTTCCTGGGCTATTGGGGAATACGGTGATGCTCTTCTGCGTGGCGGACAATATGAAGAGGAGGAGCTGGTGAAGGAAGTTAAAGAAAGTGACATTGTGGATGTTTTCACGACGATCCTCAACAGCAATTACGCAGGTCTCATCGTGACCGAGTACATCATAACGGCCGCGATGAAATTGACTACGAGACTTTCCGACCCCGCTCAGCTTGACCGCCTGCGGCGCTTGATGCTCGCTCATCAGACTCATCTTGATGTAGAGGTTCAACAACGCTCTCTGGAATACGGAAATCTCTTTGGCTACGACCAGATCAGGAGAGGCGTTTTGGAAAAGATGCCTCCACCAGAAATCCGGGAGTCGCAGAGAGTGCTAGGAGAGGCAACGAGCAAGAAACGGAACTCCAAGATCGCAGCCAAAAAGAAGCCCAGTCAAGTTACGGAGCAGGACATGCTCTTGGACCTCATGGGTGGCTCGGATGTCCCAGGACCAGATATCAGCAGTACAGTCAACGCGGGCCAAAACAACGCCGATCTACTCGCAGACATCCTTGGTGGCGGTGCCTCGGTGTCTTCTCCCCCTCCTCAAACCACTTCTCCTCCACCTGCTGGACAGTCAAACGTCAGCTCCATCATGGATCTCTTCAACACTCCCAGCACTACGCCCCAGCCGCAGGTTGCAAAGACCGCCGCATCTGCAGATCTCTTCAGTGGCATGGCGACACCCCCACCAGTTGCTGCCACGCCGCCACCTAGTGGCGCTCCGGCACATATGGCTTACGGCAAGAACGACCTCCAGATCACCTTCCAAATCCAGAGGAGTGGCAACACTGCACAAATTCTGGCACGATTCCGCAACAACAGCAATGTCGAACATATGAGCAATGTCAACCTGCAGGCTGCTGTCCCCAAGAGCCAAAAGTTGCAATTGCAGGCAATCAGCAACGGGGAACTTGATGGCGGCCAAGAAGCAACGCAGCAAATGAGGATAGCCGCTGTCACTGGGGTAAGTTAACATATTCTGGAACACTCAAGGTCATGACTAACGGTCCAACTAGGCTCTACCCGCCAAACTTCGCCTGAGGTTGAAGGTTGGGTACACCAAGGGCGGTGATGCCGTCATGGAGCAGGTGGATTGGTCCGAGCCTACATAAGCAGCCCATAGTAAGATTGGCGGCGGCGGCACTGCATTCGGACATGAAGTACGAGATTTTCCATACCTCAGCGTGAATTGACTTTGCCATGCAGCATTAGAAGGGCATTGGCACGAAAGGGTTTTTACAATTATCCGCGAGACAGTTGCAACTAATGAAGAATAAGCATAAACCATGTTTTCTGGACCACAAGTATCATCAGCCTACATCCAAGTGAGATTAATGGGAAGGTCGCATTTAGCCTGTATGGAGACGGTTCAGCCGCCGGACAATCCTAACAGTGCCACAACTCGCCATAGCAACGCTTCTTGAGACCCCGTCCCCAGTTAGACGGAATTGTTTAAGTCCAGGAATCATTTGTGGGATATGCGGACTATGCCTTACCTTTACCCGATGTTCTGGGCATCATCACAACCAGCTTGATATTCTCAGAGTATTAGCTGCGCATTTGTATACACTATCACAAAGATGTCCAACACCCTAGCTTATAGAGATTGCCTACTACCGTTACTGACTATCTTTCTGCACCAACATGTCTCACCACAAACAGAACTTTGTGATAACACGTAGTTCGTCATAGCTTCGTCCGATCATGCTTTTCCCATCGACCTCTGGCGCTTTTTAAGACATTGAAAAACGGGAGGAAGATTTGATATAAAGATAAATATGCCAGCTGTAAAGCATGTCAATGCATGTGCTGGAGTTACTGTCTAGGATCTTTATGGTCTGTATTGCTGGTGAAAGCGGCGAGGATCTTTGGTCAAATGTGCTAAAAAGACGGCATATCACAGTGGCTAGCCATGCAAAATTTGGACGGAACATTCTTATATACAAAAGGAGATTCGTTATATAGGACTGTCTGTACTCATGGTCTAGTATCCCACCAGTCTGCAGTCAGGGGTGGGATGGGAGAGGATTTCTCTGCCTCACATAAGGCTTTGTCAATCAATTCCCAAAATGCTGCAACATTAAGGCTACGCGGGATCCGAATTCCAGATTGGCCTTCCTCCAACTTCGTAACCAGTATTCGTCCAAGTTGGCCTACGCCCTCTGCGTCTGCTCGATGCAGCAGGTCCGGCTTGTGGATGCCCTCAGTGACAACCTCCACGGCGAACCTCTCCCCGTGGTCATGAAAGAGGCCAGGTTCGAAACAAGCGGCAACTGACAGTGGGTCATGTAGTGGTGGTCCTTCTACAAGACCAAATTCATCGGCGTAAGCCTTTGCAAAGAAAGTCAAAATTTCGTAATAGAGAGCACGGATGGAGGATGGAAGAAGCCTTTCAGCTTTGCTGGCTGATAGTTCACCATCAAGTCCAAGAAGCTTTTTCTGAACCGATGTGTTGCCTAGGACTTGATGGGTCACATCCAAAGGCATGATGGTGGTCTTAGGAGCCATAACCGGATGTGTAAGAAGGAACTGCGCGGCTTCTGGGTCACACTGTGGTATTGTTAGACCCTTATCGCATACCTTTGCTATCGTTTCAACTCCTTGATATAGTTGAGGGTTCACTTACGTATATCTGTCGGGTTGTTAGCAAGCCGTATAGACATTTAGAGTAGGCACCATACATTAAACTCGGCAACGGGTGTCCAATTACCAAACCTTTCACCTTCCCCGTGGACTCTTCCCATGGGTGCATTGGTGAAGCCTCCACCGACAGCCCCGCCCATGATGCTGAAGCCTGCCAAATGATCTGCCAAGTCCGGATGAGCTTGGATCACGCGAGCGGCGTTGGTCAAGCAGCCGGTTGCTACAAGCCAAGCTGATTTGGGGCGAGTAGCAATCAGAGCCTTGTACGTTGCCTCTACGTGATCAACTTCTCGTACAGCAGAATGTATGGGCTTGGGCAATAGTGTCGTTCCGTCTAGCCCAGATTCGCCTGTGACATCTCAGCAGACCCGCCTCGCATGGTCGGTCATGGAGTTCAAAGGATACCGTGGATGCTGGCCGCGTGCACGGCATCGCGGACCAAAGGCTTGGAGGCTCCGGGATATACCGGGATCCCTCGACGTCCTATGGCTTGCAAAATGCTCAGGCTGTTTTGGGTTGTGTGATGCAGTGAAGCATTGCCATGCACAGTGCTAACTCCAAGTAGCTCGGTCTTGGGACTATGAGCGGCAAGAAGGAGGGCGAAGGCATCCTGGGAAAGGTTAGGAGGGGTAGAGGAACGTGGGGCGCGGGGCGTACATCGTGGCCTAGGAGAGGTTAGCTTTGGCATAGGGAGAGACAGGAGTGAATATACCGGGATCGACGTCGAGCCATAGGGGAACAACGGGCAAAGTCTGAGACATGACGACCGTCGTGGAACGTTGCGGGGAGGAAATCATAACAACGGCGGGGATAAGCAGCGGGGTCCTCCCAGACACGCCAGGGTCCGCTCGCTTACATAGATACCGACGATCTCGGCTCGGGATCGTGGGGACGTGTTGAACGACTCCCTCACCAGGACTTGGTCGCCGCCATGCTGGGCTACAGCTTCGTCACGCTCGACGACGAGCAAAAGGCCACCAGGCGCCATCTCCTGGATCAATACGCCATCGTAGCCCAGTGGTCTGTCCTTGTTCCTCTTCTCCTACCCCAGCTGGCTTTCCTTGCGCGATGGGCATTCCGAAACTGTACTCCGGAGCGACCTCGTTCTCCGCACCCACAAGCGACCAGCCGCAATCCAAAAACTTGCATCGCGCGGGTGGAGCAAGCCTACAACCAGTTACGATGGTGGGCAGATGAGCCCATACGTCGAGGATGGTTCACCAAAGGTGAAACTCTTCTAGGGCTGATGTGGACCGCTTGGCTTTTCTTCCTCTGCATTCACAAGACCGGCAATGATTATCTTCACCTTACCAAGCGCTTCGGCATCGTGGCGGCCTCCCAATTGCCACTGCACTATCTCCTTGCTATGCGTTCCTCTCATTCCCCTATTCAACTGCTGACCCGACTCTCCTACGAGCGTGTTATCATGTTGCATCAGATCTTTGGAAAGATTCTCACCTTCTTTTTTGCTTTGCATGCTGGTTTCTACTTCAACTTCTTCCTTCAGTCAGGACTTATCCAGAAGCGTATCCGGGAAGTGGATGTCATCACCGGACTTATTAGCTTCATAATGTTTTCCGTCATGAGCACCACCGCCCTCGGAGTCATACGGAAGTGGAACTACCGCGTCTTCTACACGATACATGTTTCAACGGCCATCATCGTAGTCGACGTGCTCATCTGGCACGTTCAGCACCTGCGCACTTATGTGTTCGAAGTGCTTGCCGTTTGCATACTCGCCGCCATTCTCAAAGGCCGCAAAATGCACCAATTTTCCGGGACCATTACCCTGATACCAGGAACTAATCTGGTCCAAGTCGCAATCCCAGTGCCATTTGAGAAGGATGCAAAAGAGTTGTCACCTGGCCAGCACGTCCATTTGAGCAGACCACCCTTAGGCCAGCTCTCCCTTAGCGCCGTGAATTCGCTTGTCATACGGCGTCGCACCAATCCCTTCACAATTGCCTCCTTGCCCTCCAAAGACAAACAACTGCTCTTGGTTGCGCGCACTCTCAACGGAAATACTAAGCGGCTCGTGGAACTTGCCAAATCGCTACGCGCACAGTCAGATGCCGGTGCCGCACCTGTGAGCATACCACTGACGATTGAAGGCCCGTATGGCGCATCGTCCCGCTTCCCCAATTTTCGCGAGTTCGACTACGTCTTGTTGGTTGCCGGTGGTGTCGGCGCGACCTTTACCATACCAATGTATCGTGCCATAGTCGAGGCAACGAATGTTGGGGAAAATGACCCTGTCATCAGAGCCCGAGTCAGGTTTGTGTGGGCTGTGAAACGGCTCGCAGAAACGCGATGGGCGTTTCCTAAGCACTCTGGTGCTGGTGTTGAAGTGTCGGATGATGAACATGAGCGCCCAAGAAAGTCGGTAGAGGTGTTTGTGACACGCAGTCCATCTGACGGGGAGCGCGATGATCAGGGTCTTCTGGACGACCTTGAGCTTGCGGATGGTGACACCTTGCTCCAGGAGGACACGGAAAAGGCGCACGGCATGGTCGTGGGACATGGACGCCCCGACCTGCGTGCTATTGTCGATGAGGCCTTCACTAGCTGCACCGGCAAAGTCGCAGTTCTTGCCTGTGGGCCTGAGAGCATTATCAAGGAGTTGCGGCAGTGCGTCAAACCTTGGGTCTTTAGGCAGAGAGATGTGTTTTGGCATCATGAATCATTTGGCTTATAGATGAGGTTTGAATGCATAGATTTTGTACAAACCAACCGAACCCGGCAGGCATGCTAGTAACCCGAGAGAACGTCTATGGATGGCAACAAGCATAAGGCCTCCCAAATGCATAATACTCTGGCCGATTATGGTATATGAAACAGTAGGGAAAGGGATGTTGACATGCATCTCATTTACAAGCTCTTCTCAACTTCCATGACCTCCTTGATACCTTGCTTGATTGCTTCAGTTTGCTCGGCGCTCAATCTCTTGAGTGGTTTTCTGGGGTAACCGCCGTAGCCGTAGTATGACTGGATGGCTGACTTTGTTCCAGGAATGGCCGACTTGGTGAGGACCCAGTCACCCTTGCTTAGCACCCTTTGCAGCTCAATGGCCTTGTCGAACTGGCCCTCTGCCCAGAGGTTCCAGACCTTGACGCAAGTCTTTGGCATGACGTTCGCACCGCCGGCGATGATGCCAGAGCCGCCACTAGCTGCGGTCTGCATGGTGAAGTCTGCCATGCCACCAAAGGCCATGTAGCCGCTTCCAGAGCTCTTGGCGGTTGTGGCAGTTGTGGCCAAAGCAACGCGCGTCAGCTTGCCCGTGTTGCCGCACGTAAACTTTGTGCCCATGATGTTCTTATGCTGGGCCAGCTTGATCAGAAAGTCACTGTCCATGTCGATGCCGGCGACGGCTCCGGGATAGTTGTAGATGATGACGGGCAGAGGCGAGCCGTCAGCCACGCTGGTGTAGTACTCGTACAGCGCGGCTTCATCCATGGCATAACGGTAGTAGCTAGGCGGGATGAGCAGCACGTACTCGCCGCCCGCAGCGCCCGCCTCTTTGCACAGTTCGATGGTGCCGCGGATGCTCTGCTCGCTGGCGCCAACGATGACGGGCACATCCGTAAAACCAGCCTCATCGAGGGCGTCTCGGGTTGCTCGCGTGACTGCCGACTTCTCGGCCCGAGTGAGGTGCACCGCTTCTCCATTGGATCCCATGGTGACGAGACCCACAAGGCCGGCCTCGGCCAGACGCACGGCGTGCTTCTTGATGATGGGGATGTCGAGGTCTTCCGTGTCGGGGTTGAAGAAGGTCATGGTGGGGGAGTAGATGCCATGACGGAGCGGCGTGCGCGCCTTTGCTGTGCCGTTTGCTGCCATGACGATGATGAGGAGGATGAGGAGGATGAGAATGGAAAGGGACGTGAGATTGACATATCTGGGGCACGGAAGGAGCAAGACTTATAAGCGTGAGCGTCGAAGAGCATTTTGGTGAGGCAGATGCGGCAGAGCAATGGCGTGGGGTTGAGGTCAGTCAGAAGCCGTCGGGGAATGAATTTCGCACCAATGGCAAAGCCGCGGCGAATGACGGCAGCTTGCCCCGCCCCCGCAGTGCATTTTTCCGCCGACTGCCCTTGACCCCAGCCCTACCTTCGTATGCCGCTTTCCCCGCGTCCTCCGTCGCCGACGCCGCCCATGGGTAGTTATGAGGTGCTGCCGCGCCGCCCTTTCTCTCTTGCTTTCCCTCCCTCAATTCTCTCCTGACCCAGGCTGACTCGCAATGGCTCCCCTCAATCTTCTCATGGTAACCCATTTCCCGCACCCCAGCCCCCGCAATGCCCGCTGATCACTCGCGCCCAGGTCGGCACCGGCGAGTACACCACTGGCTTTGTCGGTGGTGGCATGTCTGGCTCAGACAAGAAGGTTGGCGTCGTTGGGCTGACCATGTTCGACCTGCGGAGGAGAGGGAAGGTCGACAAGTTGAGCATGGTGGGCACATCGGGCAACAAGTTCCCCGCCATTCGTGCGCCAGCCTTCACCCCACCCACACCTTCTTAGACTGACCGTCTCCAGGCGAACATCTCCACAAAAACATTACCCAGGTCTACAATGGGCTCGACACTTCCTTCTCCTCTTTCCCCGCCGACGACAAGCGTGATGCCGATGCCTACAAGGAGGCCATTGACGCCCTGTCTCCCGGCGATGCCATTACCATATTCACTCCCGACACCACACACTTCCCAATCGCCCTCTACGCAATCCAGCGCAAGATCCACGTCCTCATAACTAAGCCTGCCGTACAGCTCCTGGAGCACCACCAGAAGTTGCTCGAGGAATCGCGCAAGCACGGCGTCTTCGTCTTCATCGAGCACCACAAACGATTCGACCCCGCCTATGCCGATGCACGCTATAAAGCGAAGAACCTGGGCGACTTCAACTACTTTTACAGCTACATGTCACAACCCAAATCGCAGCTGGAGACGTTCAAGGCCTGGGCCGGTAAGGACAGCGACATCTCGTACTACTTGAACTCGCACCACATTGACATCAATGAGTCCATGGTGCCCGACTACAAGCCGGTCAAGGTCATGGCAAGCGGGGCGAAGGGAATTGCCACGGACCTCGGCTGTGCGCCGCAGACTGAAGACACGATTACGCTGTTGGTCGATTGGGTGAAGAAATCGGACGAGTCGAAGAGGGCCACTGGTGTCTACACTGCTAGCTGGACAGCACCACAGAAGGCAGGCGTGCACAGCAATCAGTACTTCCACTATATGGCATCCAAGGGCGAAATCCGTACCAACCAGGCAAAGAGAGGCTACGATGTAACCGAGGACGACGCAGGTTTGGTCTGGTACAACCCGTAAGTCTCAGTCTTCAGAAAAGCAAGCTGGTTACTGACATGGTGCAAAGATTTTACATGAAGTACGCACCGGACGAAGAAGGAAACTTCGCTGGCCAAACTGGCTACGGCTACATCTCGTTCGAAAAGTTCGTGGACGCTGTTACCACACTAAAGGAAGGCAGAGTCACTTTGGACGAGCTCGATAAGCGGGGTCTGCCTACGTTGAAGAACACAATAGCCACAGGCGCCATCTTGGAGGCCGGTCGTAGGTCTCTCGATGAGAAGAGGCCAATCGAAATTGTGGAGGAGAATGGTGTGTGGTCATTGAAGTAAAAGGAATGAACAATAGTGACATCGTCTATATGTCTACACGGCCAATTTTATGTTCGTTTCGCTTTTAAGCCAAGGGTAATCATAGGCACCGTGCTCTCACATATCGTCAAACTCACACCGTAAACCATGCTTGATCAACCTCTTTTTTAAGATTGTTCGGTAGTACAATGGCAAATGAACGTATCGGCTACATATGCTGGTTGGCTGCCAATCCTAAAGTGATGGGTGTATTACCGCGGCCTGTCAATCGTCGCAGACAAACCCGACAGGATCCTCAACGTTACTACACTGATAGCTATCCACAGAAGTGCCTGTCTCAACTTCTGTGAGCGTGACGTTGGTGATTTCTACCCCAGGGCATGGCGCCTCGGCACTGCATTGCAATTCTGCCGCGTACTCCGACTTTGTAGTACCAGAGATGTTTCCCCAATACAAGTCAGATATTTGGAATTCTGAAGTGTCACAGTCGCCTTCCTGTCCGTTGTAGGAAGTGCACTGATCGATTCCCAGGTTGCCCCGCGTGGATATATGCTGCACATCATACATGCCTAGATATCAGTTAGCATAGATGGCGAGGTAATCCTACAAGAGGGCCTCACTGATATTCCTGACGTCTGTGAGCAGGTAAGTCAGCCATGTCCTGCCATATAGACTGATTTGTTGCTCGGAATGTGAGGTGAGTACTTACAACCAATACCTCCGCCGCCGCCATTCGGCGGATAGCCTTTTTGAACTCCCGTCCAGGTTTTGACGTAACTACACAATAATATCAGTATACAGGCTCGAACGACCACGATATGCAGCCAGTAGGAGTCCTCTACTTACATTGCCCATCTAATTATTTTCAAGTCAGCTGGATTTCCATCTGCGCATTTACTGCTGCTCACATACCTTGTGTTTTTGAGGGTTATGTTCCTCACATGGAAATTCTCGATGAATTCGTAGACGCCATTGTACTGCCCGATGCTTCCTATGGCTATACCTTGCCCATCTTCAAAAATGCAATCATTGACGAAGATGTCTGAGGAATTTGCCTTGGATGAGATCCTTCATGGCGTTAGTTAGTTATAATGACAATTTCATCATATGAAAACATTGTAACTCCTTACGCATCATCACCGTTGATTACATGCCAGCGGTTAAATGTGATGTTTGAGGCATAAATTGTGTCAACTCCATCCGTGTTTTGGGTGGGAGCGGAGTTGTTGCTCGTGCTGTTGACATATATATCTTGCAGTAAGACGCTGTTCGACTTTGTGATGGTCATTGTCCACATTTGGCTTTGGACAAACCTGATGCCCTCAAAAACAGAATCGTACGTCTCCCAGATTAGAAGTTGTTGTGGTCGCCGGGGATAGTTGGATGTGCCGTTGACAAAGTCATACCACACCTGACCGTTGCCGTCAAATGTTCCATAACCGAAACCCTGCCAATGGATTTTGCGCCCGCCAAAGACCCAAGCGGTGGTCTGGTTTTGGTAGCCGATAGATATCGAATTGTTGAGCCAGTAGGAGATATCAGTCGACCACTATATGTACAGCTATGATTAGTGGTCATCGAGGTACAGTAAGATAGCATATCGGCATACCAGAAGAGTCCCACGTAGTTCTATCTCACAGTCTTCAAGACCAGTTGTGTTCATCACAGAGTTGATGTTGTAGGTCTCGTTTAGAAAGACCACTTTTCCTCCATGGCCGCATTCATCAAATGCGCTCTTGATTGCAACAGCATCATCGGAGCCGTATTCACCCGGTTGCACGATACACTCTTTTTTCTCTTCGCTTTCACACGCGGTGGCAGTGAAAAGGAACAAGAAGAGAATGGAAATGACAATATTAAGGAAAGCTGGAAATTGGCTTCGGACGTGCATCGTAGCTCAGGAAGCTCAGGGAAGGAACACAATTGATTTACCACGGACAGAATCGGACAGCCCAGCTGGCTTTATGTTTCTTTCTCTACCGCTCTCCCAGTGTAACAGACGGGCGACCTGTTTCCCCGCATCCTCCCCCCCTTGCCTGTCATGCATCGAGTGCATACACTGACGTATTTCCCCGCGACTCGGGTTGAAATTTGCGCGAGCCTGCGTGATGCTGGCAGGTGTGTACTGTACAGGTAACAGAAGAAGGTCAGGTACGAGAACGTCCCCTGTAGCCGATTCGCGCCATGACGCACCCCCGCGCTGGTGGCGCCTCTCCCGCTTACTACCCGGTGTCCCACATCCTCCAACGACACAACAGGTGACCCCCCCACGCTGTTGGTGATAATTCTACAACAAGCCATGGTCTCAACGCGCAATCATCCGACCGCCTTTCCGTCCCCGGATCTCACGTCTCCCTCCAAACGCGCCTCCACTCCCTCCACTGCCGTCGCACGCAGATCCAAATCCGCGCAGTGGACCCATACACCCTCCAACCTGACCCTGCTATGGCTTGCCATATCTCTGCCATTGGTCATCTGGGATACCGGCTATGTATTTCTTCGGCCGCACAGCATGCCGGGTGGTAAGCTTCATTGGCCCATATGGCAACCATATGCGTTGTACGGTACCATCGACTACGTCTACGGCTGGCCGGCGTACAACTCTCAAAATGGCTTCACTGCAGCTCAGGCTAGCTTGAATGCAGTGGAGACGATCTTTTATTTTGTGTACTTGTGGTTGGTTCTGAGAAATGGTACCCAAGCAGGCGCCAAGGGTAGAGGCGCGCCATCGAGGGCTTTTGTCGGATGGTTCGCGCAGAGCAGAGAAGTCGCGGGTAATGCTGCTGGAAAGGCTGTCCTTGTGGGTTTCACAGCGGCTGTCATGACCGTAAGCAAGACTGTGCTATATTGTAAGATTGACATCGGTACATATCAAGGCATTTGTGGGTTTGCTAACTCGGCTATAGGGCTGAATGAATATTTCGGTGGGTTTGAAAACATTGGTCACAATGACTTTACCAGCCTTTTATGCCTCTGGATCATCCCCAAGTAAGCATTTTCTAATTGTATGGTAACCAAGGGACCGGTTGCTCACGTTTGCCTAGTGGCGCTTGGATTATTGTGCCTAGCTACATGATTTATGTCTTTGGACAAGAAATTGTCGAGGGGCTTAATGTGGCTGCTGGAGTTGCTTCCAAGAAATTGGTCTAAACGCAGTCCAAGCCAGAATCGCACAACGGTGGTCTACCGCATGGGTTTTTGTTTAACGTCCGTCACCATCAAGCGAGGTAGGGAAGGATACAAGCAGCCCCTCCAGTATCCCATGTCTAGCTGCAATCCTGGGTTCTGGGTATAGATGGGAAGGTCTTAGAGCACACGCACGCATACTATACATATATCAACTGCGTTTCTTCTTCAACTCCGTACAAGCACTATCATCTCGCAAGACGGTGAATTTCGCTTGACGGTGACGGTTAGGCAACTCTTCTTGATGTCGTTATTGCTGCAAGGGGTTATGCTGGTGAGCCCAGTTTTAAAATATGACATTTCACACGCAACCCAGAATTGTTCCAAATATCATTCTCTAGTACTAAGCTGCAGAAATCGTCAAACCATGGGTTCTTCACTCATTGCCTTGATCTCTTTAACAAAGCATCTAGGGTACTTTGAGTACCGCCTCGACGTTTGCGAGTCGCCTTGGCTTCGGAGCCTCCAGAGTCTTGCGTTGCATCTTCCCCAACCATGGCACCTGGTGGGCCTTGCTTGCCCTTTGTAGGCCCTTCAGCACTATTATCAAACAGTTCTCTCCATGTTCCGTCCAAAACTTTTGGGTCGTCTCCAAACAGCCCGATTTGGTACGCGTTCTTCATGCCGTTGATACATATCTCCCTCCGCTCCGAGAAGTCGAACATTGGCTTGGGATATGTCTTATATCCTCCTTCCTCAACTGGTCTGTCCCCTTTGATGAGACAGCCCCATTTCTTTTGGTCCACAATTGGCGCTTTCCATGGTTCATATATGTATTTGGTTTCAAATCTCTCCAGCTCCGGGACGAATTCTTTCACAAAGTGGCCTTCCTTGTCCCACTTTTGCGGGAAAGCAATGGGCGAATAGCAGCGGTAGAATTGGCTGTAAAATGCCGTGCAAGAGAGCCACTGCCAATTGCCAATATTGCAGGCCGATTCGTGATCTATGAGCCATTCTTCGAAAACCTCTGATATCAGCGTTAGTGTATGGATATCAAGATAAGCTATCGAATGTATTGTAACATACCGGCACCACGCTCCCAGTCGACGTAGCACCCCCCACGCGTAAGAAAGCAGGCCACAGCATGTCGGCCCAGGTGATGGATCCATCCCTCTACCTTCAGCTGGCGCATCAATGCATCGATCCATGGGAAACCGGTTCTTCCTTGCTTCCATCTTTGGAAGTACTCTTCAGCAACCGGAGAATCAATCTCGTATTCACCAGTGATGAGTTTCTTGGCTGTATTTATTTTGGAGGGTAGATGCCATGGGATGAACCGACAATAGGGGTTGTTGTATGACTGCCCGAAACTGTAACCCAATGCAGCTTGAGCTCCGAAATACATGTCGCGGAACAACAACTGGCCTGTCAAACTAACTGGTGGGAAACTGGCATTGCCCTTGTACGAATTGACGATGTCTTGAACACGCCAATAGAACTCGCGACAACTGAGAGAGCCGAAGTGGAGATAAGGAGAAAGAAGAGTCGTAGCTTGAGGCGAGAAGGCTGTAGGTGCCGTCTTCGGTTTTTCAAAGGTAGCCGTATAGTCTTTGTTCTTAATTATCTCATCCAACATTCGGAGAGCTACCGTCTCTCCGCCCTTATGAGGTGTGGTGGCAGGCTTCAAGCCTAGCTCTTCCATTGTGGGGACAGAAAAATCATCAAAGGGCCCTGAGAGGGTTGAATAGGAGTTATCTGCCTGATTACGCTGAACGTTGTTATGATCTGGCGTATGACATGGTCTTTCTTGCTCAAAATCAATGTCCGTATGACCTGGATCTGGCAAAGTTCTTGGCGCAGGTATCGGGCGCGGGACCGTTCCAAGCTTCTTAGCTAGATTCTGGACTGTGGTGATGCTCATAGTAGGTTTTCCATGGTTCTCTTTTACAAGCAGCTGCAACGTTGTCAGACAGAGGTTTCAACGCAGACCTGAAAGAGAGAGGCTTACATCAGGGTCATAGAGAGTTCTCCCTGTCTTGACAATGACCTCGACTCCAGCCTCTTGTGCGAATTTTAAAATCATCTCATCTCTCTCACGGGCGTACGCATCCGTGTCCTTTTCAAACACCAGATGGGTTACTCGCCACGATCTAAAAAGCTTTGGAAACAAGGTCTGTGGTGCCTCACGAAGTACAAAGAGCTGTGATTTAGGGTTTAACTTAGTAATAGAAGCGGAAAGGTCTTTTTGACATTCAATCAAAAACTTCCATCGGTTGGGGCCAACCCTACACTGATGATCAGCTAAATGATGCATGCCGGAAGACAGGGTGATACTGACCGAGCACGGTATACATAATGGCTGTCCCAAGTCCAGACTGGCCAAAGGCATTCAGGCTCCAGGTCCAATGCTGCTTGAAGCGCTGGCGAGTCGTGCAATCGCAGGTCCGTACGATGCCAGTATATTACCCTGGCAGCCTTTTCTTTAGCCATGGTAGTTCGCAAAAAGGCAAGTGTAGTTAAATATATATCTTTGCTAAGGGGGTGCGGGAAGTCTTTATGTAGGCTGGGTTACGTGTATGACAGCATTGATTTCAGCGAGGCACGCTAGGTAGGGTCCACAAGGCTTCCTGTGTACTGATTCGTCAATGGAAAGCTTGATTGGAGATGCCCAGACATCAGCAGAGTTCAAAGTCTTCAATTCGGCCACGGCTTTGTCCTACGCACAATCTCTAAGACAAATCTCTATAAAGACACGCAAGGTGCCATAATAACCAAAGCGCCAATACACCAAACGCCTTCAAATGCACCTTTGACTTGAATTTTAATCATTCCACGACTCGTCGAGCTCATCGATTAGGCGGTTCTCATCATCAGAATCCCGTCCTCTTCGGCCTCCATTGTTCAAAGAAACCTGGTTGTAGCCCCGGCGGCCGGGTATCATACGAGCACACGACGAGGTGAGAATGACAAACATGTCCTGCGGAACGATTAGCTCAGTTTTTCCAACTTGACCATCTCTATTAGCATGTTTGGGCCGAATCAATTTCGTGGGACAGCATTGGCTCAACTTACGCCGATAAAGCTGGCAATTCCAGCCCACATGGAGTAGTTTGGAAGCTGGCGCCATCCGCGCTGATGCATCACAGTGCGTTGATACACGCAACCGCCGACAAGGTAGACAAGCACAGCAATGATTGCAATGACACCGAAGACTCCGCCGGGACCAAGTGTTTGCGTCTCTTTTTCAATACCTCCGCAGGCAGCTTTGCTTCTGGCCTCGAAGAAGTAGGTACATTCATCTGGACTTGCGGCTACAAAGGCCACGGTCGCTTCAGTGGGAGGAGCCAGAGAGTCCGTTTCACAAAGAAGAGAGACGATAGTTGATTTCCGGCGTTTGTCACCCTTGACAGGTTTCCTCGACCGGTAATCATCGTCATCATCGTCTTCGTCGTCGTCGTCGTCATCGTCTTTCTCTTTCCTGGTGGACCAAGAGTCGTAGGCTGGAAGTTCCCTGGAAGAGACGCTGGATGAGCAGTATGAGCCGCCAGTATATTCGAGGACAAGCTTGCGGCCCCGAAATATTGGTTCGGAGTTTTGTTGCCTGGGAGGCGCATGGATGATCAGTAGAGTCGTTGGTGGCTCACGCCCGTTGCCGCGCCACTCACCCAATGGAATACGTCTTGCCGTGCTTGACGTAGAAGGCACTGACGTTTCCCCAGTGCGCCTTGTCCACGTCCTCGACATCCGTCAACTCTTCCACGACGGGGCCGCAGAAGTTCAGCGTGAAGTTGGCGGGGTAGTCATAGCCTTTGGCATGCCAGCTCTCGGCTGGCGACTTTGAATCTTTCGCCTTGCCCGGCTGGACACTGATAGGGTTCAGGTCGAAAAAGCGATCACTCGGCGAGCGGATGGTGCAAGGCTTGAGCTTCTTCTCGGATTTCTTGTCGTCGGAAGCCGTGCCCAGTGACGACCACAACAGTGCGGCCAAAGCGCACGAATAGTAGAGCCTCATGGTTGATGCGGACGAGTGCGACGGGAAGTTGGGGAAGAGGCGATGTAGCGATAGAGATCTGCCTTACGTCGCCCACATTTCCCGCACGATTCGAGCTCGCCGCGTTGCGAGGGCGCGTCAGCTTTCCAATCCCTGTGCTTGGCGCTTGCATGCGGGCGCCCGGGCGGCGGAGAGTGGGAGCTTGGACCACTAGCCACTAGGTACTGCATGACACGATTTTTGGAGCTACCAGAATAGCTACTACGAAGGTAAGAGTACTAAGACCCCCTCACGCGCCACTCTTCCATCTTCCTCTACACCTCCACTACTCCAATCCCACCATGAGCCAGCTACGAGAGAGAAAGCCCAATGGGCAATTGGCATCGCCCGCCGCGACTCCCAAGGAGAAGCGTGCCCACCCCATGGAATTCGGCGGCCCGTACGCATCGTTCCCTGTCCCACCCGTCCGTTCAATGCTAATCACGCTCTCAGACTTGGAGCTGCTGGTGTATCCTTTGGCCTCCCTATCCTGTGCTACATCTTCGCCTTTGTCTGCAATGACGTGTCCGGCTGTCCTGCGCCATCTCTCCTACACCCCTCAACCCTTTCGCTTGATCAATTGAAGAAGGAGGTTGGATGGCAAGGCTTCTCCAGCTTGCTCAATGTGCAGACTGTGGGCTGGACTCTGGCATACTATCTGTTCAGCCTTGTACTGAACGCAGTCCTGCCCGCGCAGGAGATTCACGGTGTGCAGTTACGCTCTGGTGGGAAGCTCAAATATAGGTTCAATGGTTGGTTTTTCGATGAATGCCTACTCACGGACGTCTACTGATCGACACTTTGCAGCATTCTCATCGGCCATGGTAACAATGGCAATTGCTGCCGTGGGGACACTCATCTATGGCGCTGAATTCCCCCTGTGGTCCTTCATCTGGACAAACTACATCCCAATTCTCACGACGAATATCCTCATCTCCTACATACTGGCAACCTTTGTTTATGTTCGAAGCTTCTCCGTCAAGCGAGGCAATTCCGAGAATCGTGAGCTCGCGGTTGGTGGCCATAGTGGGAACATGCTTTACGACTGGTTCATTGGACGAGAACTCAACCCCCGGATCACTCTACCTCTTCTCGGCGAGATTGACATCAAGTCTTGGATGGAACTGCGGCCAGGAATGCTTGCCTGGATCTTGTTTGACCTCGCGTTCATCGCGCGTCAGTATGCAAACTTTGGCAAGATTACCGTCAGTATCCTCATCGTCACGTTTGCCCAGGCGTTCTATGTGTTCGATGCACTTTACATGGAACCGGCAATACTTACTACAATGGACATTACGACGGACGGCTTTGGTATTATGCTTGCCTTTGGCGATCTTGTGTGGGTCCCATTCACGTACTCGCTCCAGGCGCGATACCTCGCCATTCACCCCAAGGAGCTGTCTTACATGGAAATCGCTGCCATCCTCGCCGTGCAGGGTGCAGGCTATTACATCTTCCGTGGTGCAAACAACGAGAAGAACCGTTTCCGCAGCAACCCTGAGGATCCCAAGGTCAAACATCTGAAATACATGGAGACGAGTGCCGGCAGCAAGCTGCTTATTTCTGGATGGTGGGGAACAGCAAGGCACATCAACTACCTGGGCGACTGGTTCATGTCTTGGGCCTATGTCCTCCCTACCGGCATCGCCGGCTATGTTATATTGCACTCCTCACCTGCTCCTGATTCTGATGGCAAATCGCCTGCAGACGGTAGCTTCATTGGCGGACAGCCAGTGAAGACAGAGATTGTCCCCGGTGAAGCAAAAGGATGGGGCATGCTTGTTACCTACTTCTTTATGATTTACTTTGCCATCCTTTTGATCCATCGCGAGATGAGGGACGAGGAAAAGTGCAAAGCCAAGTATGGGAAAGACTGGGACGAGTACTGCAAAAAGGTCCCTTATAGGATTGTTCCTGGCCTCTATTAGGGGAGAAACCACGCAAATGTTTGTCGCTTTCATTATAGTATTAACCAAAAGGCGAGTCCATAAATTTCATAATGGAGTCTAGGTGATCTATTGCATAGATCTTCTAACGGAAAATACTTTTCTAACAGCACTTACTGTTCCGCCCTTGAATAAGCATCATTCCACACATACTCGAGCCAGTGTCTGAGATTAGATGATCCCCCGTTACATGTATCGGGAGACACTGAAGTCTTATATGGCCCAGATGTGGTTTGAGGTGCTCGTCCGCTCCTTGGTATCTCACCAAATTTCTTTTCTAAATATTCCCAGGTCTCCTTGGCATGATAGTGTTTTACGTCCGGAATATCTTCCCAAGCATCGTACATCATCCTTGAGAGAATCTGCGCCCGCGCTTGGAAGTCTCCGTGTTCCAGCGACCCAGGTTTGGGTTCTTTCAGTGCGTGAAAGTAAAACTCATACAGCCTTTTAGAAAATAGCATCCGGAACGCGGTTGAATACTCCGAGAAGTTAAGAAGGGGAGGAAGATATGGCCTATCATCCGTAATATAAGTTGCCAGTCCAAATTTTTTGAGACATTCTTTTGTTCTCGTTGCCCAAACCTTATAGCTCATCGACTGTTGGGGAAGTTCGACTTCTCGGTTTGTAAATCCGCAATGGATTTCAGTATCCCCTTTTTGCTTTAACATCCCCCACATAACTGGAAGACAGACGCTGGGGTTCTTTCCATCTGATTCTGGATGACATGCAGCTGAAATAGCGGCACTACAGCTTCCCACAACAGGTATTCCGTTCTTTAAGGGGTAGGATGCAATCGAGCCGGCGTAGGCGAACATGATAAGAGATAGGAGTAATAATGAGGAAATCGCGGGTACTGAGTAGCCTAAAATGAAGGCAGACTTGTTTTGGTCAACAAATATAATGCTAACCATGAAAATGCATTGGGATGCAAGCCAGTGTAGAGCACCTGATATGGCCATTAGTGGAATACCGAACCGGAATGGAAGTTGTAAAGAGTATGAACATCGTTGGGATCCAGTTGGAATGCCTGACACACGAAGGCTCTTTCGATTTGCTCCAAATTGATCCCATTCGGCGGCTAAGCACATCGAGGTCAGGGCGCCGTTGTATAAAAAATATAAACAGGACAAAATTGGTTGGGCTATGTTGGCTAGCATAGCAGTATTGAACAGCGAGTCAGTACTAACAACCGGACCCGTGATGAGCGTTTGAACGCTCATACCCCATAGAGATGGGCTGACAAGAGACATAAAATTCTTTGCTCCCTTGATGTTATGAAATCCAAGGACGAGAACAAGTAGTATTATAACAGTAACGAGAAGATATCTAGCGTCAAAATCAATAGGTGTTTTAGTGCTTGGTAGGGACTTTACATACAGGTTCAAGTATAGAGTCGTTTTTCGCCGGCTAATGGCTTGGATCCGATGTTTACGTCTCGGCATCCAAAATTTTGGAGCAATAGTCCATGATGGAGGACAGGCATCCAGGTCTCTCTTTTGAAGGAAGCATGCTCCTGTGGTCGTCGGATCTGGATGTTCTAGGAACGAGGAGACGGCATCCCCTATTGTCAGAAGAGGAGGCGGTCTAGAAGAAAAGGCGCCGATACCAACAACCAAGGCTTTAATGAGGCCGACTACGGAGACTGTTATAGCAAAGCCACGACTGATCTCTAGTCTACAGCTTTCAGGGAGTCGAGGGCTAAAGCATCTTTCAGCAGAAAATCCGAATGGTGTCCAATCGTTCTTTTCGCCGTAGTTGCAAATGCTTCCACATTCTGGTGCTGACCCACACATCCACCAGGTCGGATCTGGGATGCAGTTTTCTGGAACAGAATTGCCGTTGATGTTAACCGCGTATGAAGCATTTATTAAAGTGTTCAAGTTGAAAGTGCCAGGCATGGCAAGGGTTGAGAACCAGATCGTCTCATTTGACAGATCTAATATTATCATGCGCCGGTCTGACACAAAAGCTTTCCCGAATGCGGATATGCACTCTTCTTTTGTGAGTAAATCTTCCGTGGTCAGGGTTGTCTTGAAATATTCGAGTCCTTGTATTTCTTCTTTCTCGGGGTTGGAAGGAAGGATTAGGTCAGAATAAGGCGTGTTCTCCGTCATGTATCTAGCTTTTGCGTATACACTTCCGTTGTATACCTCCAAAACCCCACCTCTGAGGGTGTAGGCAGTATAGGATCTAGCATCAAGCGTCGAAAAGATAGTAGAGTTGAATCTACGATATATAAAGGTCAAATTGTTTTCAGAATTATTTAAAACGTAGACTTACAAAAGATGAAGGACTAAAGATGTGGCCGCAAGTGTATACCACATAATAACATATTTTCTGCGCATGAACCTTACATTGCGGAGGCTTGGGACACCAATATCCAACCAAATCCGTTTTTTGTGAGCTTTGTTGATTTGCTCCCTGGTAGGTGCCGAGAAACATTGCATTGCAAAGCTACTAGCTCCGAGAAGTAGTGTGCTTGCAACGTTGATATATACGTGAATCCACATATTGGCGTTGCGTACAGAGTTACAATCTCCGTCAAGCAGGACACCCCTGTCATGGCTTTTCCAGTCCGCGGTTCGAAGGGCATAGACCATTGTCGATAAATTGGTCATAGAAAGGAGGGCGGTGATGAAAGCGCCTGTCTTGACACTGAAGTACCATCCAACCAAAGAATGCGAAACTTTCCATTTCTGAATTTTTCCAAGGGTGTTCAAGCCTGATGCTCCTGAATTAGTATTGGTTGCGTCCTTTGAATTGAGAGGTATAGATTCATGGTTGTTTTGAGACGATAGAGGAGCTCTAGGAGACTTTCGAAAGGGCATCATATTTTCAGTCCTGGTTAACAAATTTTCATTGGTGAGAGAATACTTTGCATTAGAAGATCGCAGGAGAGATGCTCTTATTCATGGAAAAAGGCTCGTAATGTGATTTCCCTGTGAATTTTTGTTATTTTTCCACCAGCTGACTTCTCATCTGCAGCTTTATCCCAATTTGTAACTTAATCGTCATCATGGTTTCCGCTCTCCACAATAACTATTAATTTTAGAAGCGGTGTCCCTCAGCTCATTGCTATCTATAGAAAGTGTGTTACTAAGCCCCTCCCGATTTATTCTTTTAACACGACCCAGGTGCTAGGCTTAAAGCATATATCATAACCCCTACTCAAACTATAATCTTTCTCAGCCTATATCTCACTATTGGCTACTTTACTAACTGCCTTCAACTACCGTTCTCCAGCCTTATTTTTGGACAAATACAGCAACTATGCTCGAAAGGTGGATAATTATCTTCGCATTTGTGGTAGTTGTCACTGCCGGCATAGATTGCAGCTACACCGCAACCGCTACGATATCAAGTTCCAATGCTACTGCTATCACTTCTTGCAATACTGTCTCCGGGTCCGTTGCGATTGCCACTGATGCTACGGATATCACTCTTGATGGCATCGAACGTATTAGTGGCAGCTTTTCCGCAAGACATTGCCGTAGCTTGGCTTCCATAAATTTCAGCAGCATTCGCTCGGTTCATAATCTGGAACTGATGGATCTGGAAGATCTGCATACAATCGATCTACCTCAGCTCACGGACGCTGAAATAATTCACTGGTCTCTACTTCCGAAACTGCAATACATCCCCTTGAAATCCGGTATCACCAACGTTGTAGCCATTAAGATCGAAAATACGAACATCCGGTCACTGAGTGGTATCGAAATCAAAGCGGCTAAAGAGATATCTATCACCAACAACTTGGAGCTCCAGGATTTATCCATGATCAGGGATATCGTAAATATCAGTAACTCGTTCGAAGTATTCAACAACCCTTTGATCGGTGGTAATATTAGTTTCCCATATCTGTCAGAAATCGGCACATCTCTCGACTTTGCTGGTAATTTTTCCAGTATCTCAATTCCTCAGTTGGAGGCTATACACGGTACATTAAATATTCAAAGCACGGAAGACATTTCCAGTACTTGCGAAACATTTATATACCTACACGGAAACCATAACATTATAAAAGGGGGTTGCCAATGTGCTGGTCTACAATCACGACCTGGTCCAGCTAGTTCTAGACCTACATACCTTCCATCGACCTAAAAGTACTATTTAATTATTAGTAGTAGCTTCCTATATACTATAGCTCCCTAAAGGCAATGATTTGGCGGGAATTCACGTGTGTTTATGTTAACGAGAGGGGCCACCTACTAAACGAGGCTATATTCTAATTAGTGCGCTCGCTATATAGTAAGACTCGCTTTACGGTAAACAACGTTAGAGAATATAACGAATTAAGTATATTTTAAAAGTCTTTAGAGATAGTATATTATTTAATTTATATCTAGTTATATATAGACTAGTAAGAACAAACTTTAAAAACCGCTTATAAAGTTAAGAAAAGTTTCTACTACTAAAATCTATAAATATCTAGTATTATCTTCTTAGAAATATACTACTTTATATCTCTTTATCTCGTATTTTTAAGAAAAACTTTAGTAGCTAGTATATAAAGATACTATATAAAGAAAGAATAACTTAAATAAATATTATCCTTAGTTCTATCTTATTTACTAATAATTTAGTAACTAAACCTTTATTGATATTTTATTAAATAAAGAGATATAATAGTAGTATAGTAGCGCCTACTATAACTACTTATATATAGAGCTTATAGTTAGTATCTCCTAGTACTAGCTAGGAGATACTAGTTCTACCTTTTATATCTAGTTAATTAACCCGGCGGTTTAGTACGTCGCTACTATATAACTATAGTAGTAACGACTATAATACTATAATATATACTATATAAAAGTATATTATTTATTTAATTTTTATAAGTAATATAGTAGTATTTCTCTAAAATAAGTATTAGTATTTATAGTACTATAAAATCTACTAATAAATATATTAGCTATTTACTAAGATATATACATTTAATTAGATATATTCTAAAATATATTAATATTTTTAATAAAATATTTTAGAAAGGCTTTTTATTTTATAAGAAAGATTTTAAAAGTATGTATAACTTAATTTTTTTTAAAAAAAAAATGCTATTTAATAAAATAGATATCTTAGATTTTTTTTTCTCGTAATATATATATCTTAGAAAATAAATTTAAAAATATACATATCTTAGAATTTTTTTTAAGAATATATTCGGTTTTTAAGAGTATATTTTACTTTTTTTTAAGACTATATTTCGCTTTTTTTAAGAGTATATTTTACTATTTTTAAGAATTTATTTCGCTTTTTTTTTAAGAACTAGACGCCTAATATTTTATTTAAATAGATATTAGGCGCCTAATACTAGGCTATAAATACTTAGTAGGAATTTTTCTTCTTTTTTATTTAAAAATTTAACTATAGAGCTATTTTTAATTAGAACTAAGTTTTTAACTATAAAGAGGTAAGAAAATAAGCCTTATTCTATATTAACTAGCTAGGAGAACTATAGAAAATAAAATATAGTAATTTTAAAATATTATACTATATTTACTATATTCTAGTAGTAAATAGCTATCTACTATTTAAGATATAAATTTTAAAAAAAAGAAAGATATCTTTTTTTCTAAAATATACTAATATTTATTAGATCTTTTTACTATTACATAGGTTATATATTATAAACACTCGTAATAGATATTTACTAAGATATATTATATATTATTTTTAAGATAAATAAATAAATATATATATATATGTCTTAGAAATTTTCGCTATATAAATAGTAATTTACTATAAAAAAAATATCTTAGAAATACTTTTAAAAATTATAGAAATTAAATTCGAATATTATATATATATCTTAAAAAAAAACTTTTAAAATATATAATTTTTTAACAATATATTTCGTATTTTTTTTGAAAAATATATATATATATTTCGCTATTTTTTATAAAGTTATATTCTTCTTTTTAAGAGTTTATTTCGCTATTTTTAATTATATATTTTTCTTTTTTTAAAGAATATTTTTTAAGAGTATACTTTTTAAGAGTGTAGTTTTTAAGAGTATATTTCTCTTTTTTAAAAATATAATCCTAAAAAGAGGAATAGAAAAGAAATATATTTTAGAAAAAAGCAAAATATAATCTTTAAAAAAAAAGTATAAATTCTTAAATAAAGAAGAATATATTCTTAAAAAAAAGCGAATTATTTTTTTTTAAAAAAAAATAAAAGTAAAGTATTTTCTTAGAAGTAATTACTAGGATATATGATTTTTAAATTTTATTTTTAAGATATATATATATTTCTTATTTCAATTTCGAAGATACATATTTTTATAGTATATTATAATATATAGAAATATATAAAAATTTATATATCGTAGAGAGACTTTTTCGATAAATATTTTCTTTAAAAATTTAGCTATAGAGAATATACTTAATTTCTAAATTATAATATATTTCTAGCTTATATTTATAAAGGTTATAGTTATAGAAAGAGGAAGAAGAAAAATTAATTTTATATAGTTTTACTTTTATATATTTAGATATTTTATTTAATTATATTTTTTAATTATAATTTTTAATTATACTTTTTTAATTATATTTTTTTAATTATATTTTTTTAATTATATTTTTTAATTATATTTTTTTAATAATCTTTTCCCTTTTATTAGAATATATGTATATATATATATAGAGAGAGAGTTTATTAGAAGTATATTTTAAATTTTATTTCGAATATATTTAAGTTTCTTTTAGAATTTATTAGAAGTATATTTTAATTTTTTTTTTAAGAATAATTTAATTAATTTTTTTTAAAAAAAAAGTATATTTAATTTTTTAAAAGTATGTTTACTTTTATAAAATTTAATTATTTTAAAAAAAAATCCCTTAAAAGTTTATCTAAGATATATAACTTTTTTAAAAAATATTTTTTTAAAAATATATATATTTTCTTATTATATATATATATATTTTTTTTAGCTTTTTTCTAAGAAAATTTTTAATAATATACTATAATATACTTATTTGTAAGTAAAATATATAAGATTATATATATTCTATAGAGACTTTTTAAGTATATATATCTTACTAAATAAATACCTAAGAAGAATATTTTTAAAAGTTTATAATTTAAAGAAGTCTTTTAATTAAATTTATTTTAAAAATAATATATATATACCTTAGTAAATAGCTTTAATTTTAGTTTATAAAAAAAATAATTAACCTTTAAATAAAAATAAATAGTATATTATATTTAGCAAAGAAACTTACTATATAACTCTAAATATATTCTAATATATAAAGATTTTTTTTAGAATCTATAGTACTAGATACTATACTAATTCTAAAAATAGTAAGAATATATATATTTAAAAACTATTAGTATTTAACTATAGCTATTTACTAAGATAAATGTTTTTTCGTATAATTTCTAAGATATATATATATATATATATTTTATAAGAAATTATAAATTATAATAAATTATAAGAATGTCTATCTTAGAAATAAAACTAAAAAATATATATATCTTAGAAACTAAACTCGAAAATATATATATCTTAAAAAAAAAATTTTAAAAAAATATATTTCGCTTTTTTTTAATAGAATATATTTCGCTTTTTTTAATAGAATACAATTCGCTTTTTTTTTTCTTAAAAAAATATTCTTATTTTTTTTTTTTAAGAATAAATTTCGCTTTTTATTAAGAAAATTTATTCTTTTTTTTAAAAAAAAAGAAATATAAATATTTATATATCCCTCTTTTTAGGAGTATATTTCGCTCTTTTTTTTAAAAAAAAATTCTTCCTTTTTTTTAGAATATATTTTACTTTTTTCTAAAATATATTCATTTTCTTTGAACGGCTATTTACTAACGTATAATTTCAAAAATATATATAGTATTTCTAAGATATATAAATATATATTAGAGTTTTACGCTATATACATAGTATTATATTACTAAAAGTTTATATCTTAGAAGTATGTTCAAAAAGTATATATATTTTAGAAATAAATCCGAATTATTTATATATTTTTAAAATAAAAACTAAAAAATTAAGTATCTTAGAAATAAATATCGAAAAAATTTATATCTTAGAAATATTTTTTTTTTAGAAAATATATTCTTAATAAATCGAATATACTCTTAAAAAAAGTATATATTCTTAAAAAACGAATATACTCCTAATAAAACTAAAATAATTAAAAAAGTATATTTTATTTTTTTAAGAATATATTTTCATTAAAAAAAAAGAAACAATTTCGATTTTTTAAGAGTATATTTACCTTTTTTAGCAGTTTTTTTTTAAAAAAAAATATTACTAAGATATATATTTTTTTCAATATGATTTCTAAGATATATATAGTTTCTCGAATATATTTCTAAGATGTACGCTTTTTAGAGATATATTTCTAAGATATATATATTTTTCGATTTTGTTTCTAAGATATATATGTTTCTTATAATATACTATAATATATTTATTCATAGGCGAATACTTTAAAAATATATATATCTTAGAGAGACCTTTTAAGTATGTATATGTTAGTAAATAGCCGTTCTTTAAAATATACTTATCTTTCTAGGAATATGTTTTTTAAAAATCGAAATACGCTCTTAAAAAATATATTCTTAAAAAAAATAGGAAGAACGGCGATTTACAAAGATATATATTTTTTTATTGCATAATTTTTAAGATATACATAGTATTTTTAAGATATACATACCGAAAAAGTCTCTCTAAGATATATATATATTTTAAATATTTTAATATATTTCGATATATTATAATATATTATAAAAATATATATCTTAGAAATAAAATTAAAAAATATATATATCTTAGAATTAAAATTTTAAAAATACGTGCATCTTAGAAATTATTTTTCTTATAAATACCTTTATTTTTTTATAAATATATTTCGCTTTTTTTTGAGAGTATATTTTGCTTTTTTTTAAAAAAGAATATATTTTGCTCTTTTAAGAATATATTTCGATTTTTTAAGAGTTTTTTTTTTTACAAGAATATATTTTTTTAATGATATATATTTTCTTTAAATATATTTGTTTAAGACTATGTTTTTTTTTAGAAGTTTATTCTTTTGATAATATATTCGATTTTTAATAAGTATTTATTAGTTTTTTCTTAAAAAAAAATTAGGAGTTTATTCGTTTTTTTTTTTAAGAATATATATATAAGAATATATTCGATTTACCAAGAATATATTTTCTAAAAAAAATATTTCTAAGATATATAATTTTCGATATTTATTTCTAAGATATACATACTCTTTAAATATATTTCTAAGATATACAATTTTTGTAATAAAATACTATGTTTATAGCTTAAAACTCTAAGATAAATTTATTTATATATTTTAGAAATACTATATATATCTTAGAAATTTTACGAAATATATATATATATATATATCTCGGTAAATAGCCGATTTACTAAGTAAAAAATATATTATCTATTTAAAGTAAAACTTATATGTTTCATATTTATATATCTATTGTATTTTTTTTTACCTTTTTCTATAGTATATTTAGCTTTTTCTCTCTTTAATTTTTCTTAAAAATATTATTTCTAGAATATATTTTATTTTAAAAAATATTTAACTACTTTATATTTTATTAATCTTTAAGATTTAAACCCTTAGCTAGAAAAACTACTTTTAAAAATAAGTAAATATTATTTAGAAAGTAGATTATTTTTTATCTATTCTTATTATTTTTCAAGAAAAGCTAAATAAATTTATTTTAACTTATTAAACTATATATATATATCTTGGAGCGACCTTTTATTAAATATATAATAGTATATATATCTTAAAATATACTTAAGATAAAAATAATTATATTATAGTAAGTAGCTGATATTTATAGCCTAAAAGCCTAAGGTATATAACTTTATATATATCTTATAGCTGCATATTCTTCCCTCCGACTTATAATCCTTAGTAAGTTTAAGTATAAGTAATATACTAGTAGGTAGACAAATAGTTTCACAACAGTATAATAATATAATCATAATAGTGTATCGAACAAGCATGGTTCATTTATCATCATCAGCATAACCTCTTCCACTGCCTATTTCCGGTGAATCCACCATCATAATGACCAGGCTATTAAATCCAGCACAATGAGTTCAATTTCCAAACCTTCGCACACACACTCATTCCTCCCAAGCCTTGAACGGATTCATCGCAGTGCCACCGCAAGCCCGTTCTAAACTCAGAAAAGCAAAATGTCCACCAACGACGGGCCTTGCAAAGAAGTTTGGGCCTGGGAATCCACCCTCGCCCTCGGTCTGATACAGATCCGTAAACGGGCGATCAGTGCTTGTCTCATTGAGCCACTTGGCAACTCGATCTAGAATTTCGGCGCGCACTTTCTCGCTCGTGACCGCGGCGGCCTCAAACTCCCAGTCGCTCTTGGTATACAAATGGCGGCTATCGAGTGGGAGGCCGTATTTCTGCATCACTGCGGCATACCATTCGCTTTGGATCTTGTAGACATGGTGCGGAATGAAGTCAGTCGTGATCGGCTTGCGTGAGCCCGGTAGCTTGGGTGGCTGAAGTGGTTCCTGGGTACGGCCTCTGCTTGGGTTGTACAGGGTATGACCAGCAGAGGTGCTACTCGCATTGGTGATGGTAGGGTGGAAGCACAGCAGCGCATCGGCGTAGAGCGAATAAAGGGTTGTCCAGCTGCCATACCAGTCGTAGGCAAGCTTGGCATGGGAACCATCGCGGGAGATACCATATTCTTGCCACTTCTTGATGTAAACGTCGGAAATATTCTGTAGAAACTGTCAACACTACTCGTGCGGCCATTCGGAAAGGTCTCACCCTGTAATAGCTGGCATCGGCATCGTTGTCAAGAGTAGAGGCGAGCTCGCTCATAGCTTTGATCCCAACAATGCCCTTGAGCGCGAGGTTTGTCTGCAAAGCAAGCCAGCCCGCAAAATCATCTGTAGACACTATTTCATTGTCAGTAAATCAGTGGGTTTGATCGAATAATCCAGGACTTACACTGGTTATGCGGTTCCAGAGAAAATTCAATCAAGTATCCTGTCCATTGTTTCCAAAGTCCATAGCTCTTTCGCAGCCACTTCTGCGCCTGCGTTGCACCCTTGATGCTACCACCCCAGGTGTCATCGATGTGCTCAATTCCTTCATGGCTGCCAATGTTCAATGCAAAAGGGTTCATCTTGGTCTCATCGTAGTTTGAGCTACCAATCTGAGACCAGATGGATTGCGGCTCATGGCCAGTCTCGTAGGTCAAAGAATTAACAAGCGACAACCCCATGATAAGCATATCACCACACTCTTCCACGGGCATGTATTCATCCCTACCATCCGCATGACCGGTCAAGTTGGGGAAGCTCGCACCAAGGTCATGCATGGAGTAAGTGTTCGGGTATTGACCGCTGTTCATGTGCTCGATCAAGGGCTCCAACAGATACGCGCCCCACCTAGGGTTGGTATAAAGGAAGAATGGCCAAGCAGGGAAAATGACATCTACAGTCTGGGAGTTACCGTTGGATGAAATCTCCTTGAGAAAGAGCAAGGGCTCTTCCGGGGTGCCGGAGAAGCTGGTAGCACCCATGACTTGCCGAGCACTGAGCGCGACAATGTCCACATACTGATCAGAGCCCGACTCGTAAGCATCAACGGCGAGCTGGTCAGAATAATTTGCAGCAAGACTCGCAGCGTTGGAAAAGTCGAGGTAGTGGTAAGTAAGCAACTGCTCCTCGCTAGGGAACCAGGATTTCCAGAGCGGGCGCATATATGTCAGGCCTCTTGCAGAGGCATACTGAACGATAGGATCTTGGATGTGGGCGATGGTGAACAGGACGCTGTCGGTTACCGGGGAAGAAGACGACTTGTTGCCAGCGAGCTGGAAAGACTTGGAAAAGGCAAAAACGGGCTCCTCTTCCATGATACCACGGAAGTTATTATCGACCTCATTTTGCAAAGTACCAGTGGCAGAGAAGCGCTGGCGCAGAACGGCAGAAGTTCCACACTCATGTCGAACGTCCTTTTAAAAGTCAGCCATGTTCTATCGCGCTCTTGCTATCCAAACATACCGAAGAGGCAGTAAAGTGCAGCGTGCCCCACTCCGCCTGGGCGTTGCCGCCAGGGACGTTTTCCGTAAAGAGCTCTTCTGTTTCTCTCCTCACCCGCCACGTCTTGAAACCAATGGCCTCATCGACATTGGTTAAGCCCAGGTCCCAGACAATCCGGCTTTCTCGCTTCCCGCTGACCCATTGGCCATTGACATCAATGTAAACATCAATATCAAAGCTGCCAGAGACATGGACAGCAATGTAGGACGCGGGAATAGCTTGGCGGAGTGTCGAGGTCGGCGTGATGGGTGAGAGGAAGGAGATAACAAGCTCCAAGGGGGCGGAACCAGCGGTGACAGGGTCGGGAGCGGGGATGTGGTAGGTTAAGTTGGTAACGGAGGCGTCGTACTTGGCTCCCTGGTAAATGGCTTCGGATACGTTGT
The DNA here is from genome assembly GCF_010093885.1 of Aplosporella prunicola CBS 121167. Taxonomy (NCBI): domain Eukaryota; kingdom Fungi; phylum Ascomycota; class Dothideomycetes; order Botryosphaeriales; family Aplosporellaceae; genus Aplosporella; species Aplosporella prunicola. The sequence continues at coordinate 301,257 of NW_022983547.1, forward strand.
ACCTGAGAGGCTGGGGTAAGCAGATGCTTGCAGTCAGGGAGGTCGCGATCAGTTACCCAGGAGCAGACTTTTGCAGCGAATCATGCGGGCGACCGAGTAGCGGGTAGACGGTGTGTGTGTCTGGCACGGAAGCCAGCAGGGAGAAGCCAACCTGCCGGATGCGGTGCACCGTTAGCGGACGCGTTTCCGATGGGCCACTGCAGCGCGGCAATATACCTCAGCCCCGGTCCAGAACATGGGCCATTTGCTCCACGGCACATCTCTAGCATCGTTAAGCCAGGTACTCAAGTAGGGATTGCGAACGATCAACGGTAGCACCGGCGGCGTCAGGGCAGACGCGTCCACAGCGCCCGCCAGCAGCGCCAAAGCTGCTGCAGCCACGCCTCCGAAGCTCCTCATGGCACGCTAAAAAAAAAAATACAAGCAAAGGGTATTCTTCTGGAAGACGATGAGTATATGCAACCCGAGGCTTTGGAGAGATGGGATGGTGTTGAGCTGCTGTCTAGAGGATGCTGACCCAGCACCCGGCAGCTGACCCCAGTGTCGCCAGTGACGTTGCCCCCCCACGCCCCAGGCGCCCCGTGCCTTGTGACCCGCTTTTCTGCCATGCACCCCACACGTTAATCAGCGAAACGACCTCAGACTTCTCATGCTGCCTTCCCTCCGCCCCATGGCCCTCGCAACCACCTCTCTCAGCCTCCCTGATGGATTCACCTTCCTTCGCGTCCCGTCTGGCTGAGGAGATTCGTACTCGCGCGTTTCCAATGCCTCCTTTACTGGACTCGGTGTCCGCCTGAACCACTCCTGCTGCTTTGCCGCTCCGAACATGATGTTGCCCATAGAGGCGCTCCTCGCCGCCGGCATGGCCGCGTCCACAGTGTCTTCAGAGGGCAAAAGGCGCGTAGACGGCGGGAAAGAAATAAGCTTCAAAAATTTCGATGAATCCTTGACGTCGTTGGTCATTTTGGGTTCGCCCATCTCCGCTTTTGGAACCACTTTCGCAGGTTCACTCTCAGTCCAATCTGAGATTTTGGGCCTTTCTCCTGCCATTGTTGAAGGCACTTCGTCGTTCACCTCGTCAGCCGAGTCTACTGTCGTAAGATGTTGCGTGGTAGACGAGGGTCGGCTTTCAGCGTTTTCAACAACGGACAAGTCGCTGGTGCTGCTATGGCCCTTGTCTGCTTCTGATTTTGGCTGGTCTGCGATGGCGCCCAGCACCTTGAGCTGGTCCAAAGTACGATGATAGTATCTGAACGTCGCGAAGGGTTTGTCTGTGGGATCCAGGAGCGCATACCTGTAAAAGCGCCTCGGATGGTCTCCCTTTGCTGCACCGGCACTGGTCAGCCTGGAATGGTGTTAGTGACACATTCTTCCATGGGGCTCGTACACGTCGTCCGCAAGACCACACTTACTCCACACCACCACTGCCCTCTTTTCCAATCTTCGTGTTTTCAAATCCCTCCAGTAACTTCGCGATCCTCTGCCGTCCCTTTGCACGAAGTATTCTGATTTCAAGGACCCCACTGCTTTCGTCTCTGTCGCCATTGTTATCCTCTTCTTGCTGTTCTTTTTTCACGGGTCCGCCAAATACGAAGACTCTTCTCTCCACACCGGCTTTGCATTCGAAGTTCTCCCACAGCCCAAATACGGTCTTGCCTTTCCACTGGTCTTCTTCGCCGACACCCCAGGTCACTACATGTCTGCCGTCGAGGAACAATTTGAAGACAAAGAATTGGGTGTCTATGGAATGGATTGCTTTGGAAGGTTTGACAGAGTATGCGAGCCAGAACTGCGTTTTCGGCGACGACGGAACGTAGACAGAGATGGTAGCGTTGTGGCTGTCCTCGAACGAGATGGCGGAAGACGGTGGCGGTGGGAGTTCGGGGAGTGGCTCAGTGTTGTTGACAGCGGCGCGCACGGAGAGGGTTATGCCCTTGTAGGTGGGCATCGCGAAAGCGGGCGGAAGAGAGGAGATGATGGGGGTGGCAGTGATGCGGAAGGTAGGTGTTCACCAGTTAGATGTTCGCGAATAATAACAAGCTGTCGCAGGGACCCTCACACGTTTTAGGTAGGTGGGGGCTCGTGTGTCGGCCTGCGCTTGCCTATTTCGACCAGGTATGTTACAGTCTCGCCCAGTGGCCAGTTCCCTTCTGCGGCAGGTCCAGCTCGCTCGTGCACAGAATCAACGTGTCCTTCAGACTGCCCACTCTATACCTGCGGTTGGCTTCCTGATAGTCTTCGCTGGCAATCATATCCGCAAAATGCCAGATACTGGGATAATGCGCCAAAGCAACTTCATCCCACACATTGTCGCCTTGTCTTAGGCCTGCGCCCTTTTCATTTCCGTCTTCTACCACCGTTCCGACCACCTTAGCATTGCCGCCTCTCCTTGCCCCGATAGATTTTGCAAACTCAGCACCGTACTTGAGGTATTCCTGCTTCTTGCCTGGCGCGAAAGCCAGCAGGTTCAGCATGCTCACCGCACCGCTACCTGGAGCCGACACCGAGCCAAACTCTTTCACCCAGTTCCGCAACTCGTCGGTGAGCTCTAAGTCTTGGGACGAGATTGCAATGCGTGGCTTGTCCAGAGCACCAGTTAGCGGGGGAATGCCATTACGGTCCGGCTTAAGGAGAGTTCTGTTGCGCTCCGTGAATCCGTTTACTAAGCGCGACGGCACCCCAATTTTGATTGACCATTGCTTGCAAACAAGAGACTGCAGCTCGACGGGAAGAGGATCGGCAGAAGGAATAATTAATAACAAGTCCCAGCGTATATCGCTGTTGAGTAAAGGGTCGACTGAGAGAGCTTTGGGTGTAATAATCCAGCGGACAACACGGGAAACAACAAGAGGCTCAAGCTGAGCAGAAGATAGGGCGGAGAGGAATCCAGCCAACGGAACATGTAGGGAGAGCAGATGGAGGGCACAAACTGGCATGATGATGATGGTGCATATACTCGAGTGCACTTTGAAAATTTATGAGTAGACGGGTACTCGTAGAGGTTGAAGTGCGGGGAGCTGCGGGTAGAACCGAGGTATGACGTCGGCATCTATTCAGGGTAATGGTTCTGCTAACCCTTGCATGATAACACACCTACAAAAGCACATAAAGGCGTAGCCATCTAGCACTATCCAAGTAAAAAGTTGAAGCTATCTATAACTAAACACGGAGCACTCGGCAAGTATAATAGCCTTGATTCAATAGGCGGCGTAGAGTGGGGCAAGATGGTTAAAAGGGTGAGCAAATTATCCGGGAGCGCAGGGTTGCCAGCTGGTCATGCTCTTCTCCAACATGCATCGTCTCCGCATTCTATTCCCCGCATGATCTGCAAGCTAGGTAGTTGTGGGAGTCTTCCTACTTACTGCCAGTTGCCTCTCGGTTTATCGTTTCAAAGCTTTACCGAAGCGCTTTTAAGAATCGAATTCTTTCCCCGCGCGAAGAAGTACTACACTGATCAATAACAGATCCACCATGACAAATTAGACACCAGGCCTTTAAAAACCGGTACCCCCCGCGAGTACCTATATTCCAGCTAAGCCAAGACACTCAGTGATTCAGTCTATCTGATTGTCGCCGCAATGCATTTCTCCAAAGTCTCCGGTTCAACTACAACCCAAAGACCTTTACAGGTAGCCACTCCCCTAGACAAAAAAGGTCCTGAACCTACAGCAATCCAACAAGAAACCTTTACGTCCACCAGGAATAGATGGAAAGCCCCACACACAGGCGGCGGCGATACAGCCATGCATCTATTTCGTGGTTCGGGCGAAGCAGTGCATGGTCCACACGATCCACTAGAGGAAAAGCGCCTTCTGCGGAAGATCGATTTCATGATCATTCCATACCTGGCTGTCTGCTATGCATTCTTTTATATCGACAAAACAACCCTTTCGTATGCGGCGATATTCGGAGTAAAAGAAGATCTGAAACTCGAGGGGACCGACTACAGCTGGCTGTCCAGCGTCTTTTACTTTGGCTTCCTAGCATGGGCATTCCCAACCAATTTCCTGATGCAGAGGTTGCCGCTAGGGAAATACCTTGGATTCAACATTTTTTTATGGGGTGTTCTGCTTATGGCGCAGGCTGGGGCGAAGGTAAAAAATCTCAACATCTCACCACTTGACTGATAACTCACGCTCAAGATAATAGAATTTCGCATCCCTTGCCGTCCTGCGCGCCCTGTCTGGGGCTGCTGAAGCATGCGCAGACCCTGCTTTCATGCTTATCAGTTCAATGTGGTGGACAAGACGAGAACAACCTATCCGTATTGGATTGTGGTATACCGCTAATGGCTTTGGTGTTGCTTTGGGTGGCCTGCTAGGTTATGGCATTGGCAATATCCATGGAGCACTGCCATCCTGGAAGTATGAATTCCTAATCATTGGTGGTAAGTACCCAAACCCTACCAATGGCGACTACTGACATAGATAGCTCTCTGTGCTACCTGGGGAATTGTTATGTTCATTTTTCTTCCCGACAGCCCAGTCACGGCGCCACTATTGACCATCAAGGAACGGAAACTGGCAATCGAGCGACTGAGAGAGAATCAGACCGGTGTTGAGAACAAACAGTTGAAACCTTATCAGATCCTGGACGCTTTCAAGGACCCCAAGACTTACCTATTTTTTCTCATTTCTCTGTTAGCAAACATTCCAAATGGCGGTATCTCCAATTTCGGGACTCTCATTATCCAAGGATTTGGCTACAGCACTCTCGTCACGACTCTCCTGCAAATGCCATATGGTGTCCTAATCGCTTTGTCCATTCTCTCCTGCGTCTACCTTAACGACTATTTTGCCACTAAGCACAAGAAAAACCCTCGGTGTTATTTCATCTTGTTATATATGGTTCCGAACATTGCCGGAGCCTTCGGCCTCCGTTTTGTCCCCCAGCAACATCACGTTGCTCGACTCTGGTGCTATTACCTTACTGGCCCCTACAACGCAGCATTCGTCTTGTTGCTATCTCTCACCATAGGTAACACAGCTGGACATACAAAGAAAGTAGTCACAAATGCTGTTCTTTTTCTTGGATACTGCGCTGGAAATATTGCTGGCCCATTCTTTTACAAGAACAACCAAGCACCGGAGTATACTCTTGGCATATGGAGCATTATAGTCAGCCATCTACTGGAGGTAGTACTGATATTGGTGCTCCGGTTCATTTTGAGCCGCGAGAATAAGAAACGTGATGACAGATCAGGACAAGAGGAACCGGATTTGGACGCCACAGCTTTTAGCGACTTGACGGATCGGGAAAACGAGAATTTCAGATACGTGTACTAGAAAGTAAACAGGAGGATTATGACAACGATTATGATATCCCAGTTTCAGGAGCGAAGAGTAATACCGTGCACTTGCTGCTTAAATCATCCAGGCTCGGGAAAACTCTCTAGAGCATATCTAATCTCGTTGCATTTTATCAGGTGCGATTACTCAACCACGGTGGATAAATGATACATCTAGTTAGGTTTGTGGACTTTACCACTTACCTGGCTCCCTTAAAGGGCTTGTTAAGTTTTACTTATTTTTTCAATATTACTTCTCGAACTAACAACCATTTACAGTAATGTATATACTATATTTAAGCTCTGCAGATGACGTCTTATCTAGGACACATGTGTCGTCTACCTGAAGACTTCTACTATACTATCTTTGCTAGTTGCCATGCTAAAACTGCTATAGGGGTAGGGATGAATATCATTATTGATCTACTAATAAGTAATATAAATCATCTCTTATAACTTACTGTATATGCTGATTCTCAGTAACAAAAATTAATATAATAATCTTATGAAGTCTGCATTGAAGCAGGTCGCCCTTAGTACTTATTGAAATTTGAAGTATGGGAACTGGACATACCATTTAGCGTACCTACGATGAGAGGGAGTTAGCAAGTACCACAATTGAAAGAATGCTTACAGATATTGTTTAATACCAGTTGCAGTATTGGGTCAGAGCAGGTGGGATATAATAGGCAGTAGAAGAAGCCGTTGAAACAAATTAGATTACAAGTTAAAAACAATTTATCTACAGAAGTGCCTAGTGCTTAGGGAGACTGCAAAAACCTAAACATGAGATTTGGAGAAGATTATATTCGACACGTAAACATACCAAAGCTGCTTGGAAGGTATGGAGATACTTTAATGAGGGTTGAATTAATATTACATTGGCTATTTACTCACCTGCCGACAAGTAATGTGCCTCGATGTACATAGGATGTGAGGCCTAAAACCTACGGGACACCCCCGTTCGAAATTCCTCCAGCGAGTGCCTTCCGGTATTCTGGGCCGAGGAGCTTCCAGACAATATCAACATTGGGCGGCTCCGGCAATATTTCTTTGCCTTTCGGTTCATTCCCGAGGCTAACCACACCCTTCCTCTCTCCATCTACATCAACTTGTGCGGCTTCCTTGACATCTTTACTTTTTCCTGAACGCAAGGGACTATTGCGCATTGAAGGCGTGATTGGTGTCGCTTCGATAAGCGCTTGCCATTTCGCAATGTACATTCCAGGCCCGAAATCTGTATTTTCGGACTTGGAGAGAATTGATTTCATGCGTGTTGACGAGGTGGCGGAGAGTTTGGAAAGGTAGTCTGAATGTGCATCGAGAGCCTTTGAAACAGCCTGTTGGTCCTCAGGAGAAAGATTTTTGAACAGTGAGTTTAGAGTAGAATTCATCGCACCAGCTCCCTCGGGAGAACTGGAAGATCGTTGGAATTCGGACATAAACTTCAAGGCGTACTGCCGGAACCACTCGGTGACCTCTGGGCCGTTTTTAGCAATCGAATGCAGAAAACGATGGCAAGAGCCTTGGTGTTTCTTTAGAAGGTTGACAAAATCTTCTACACTCGGAGTCTTGTGTTTGGTATCTTTTACGTGACTATTGTCTTTCTTCGAAGATGAAGGCAACTTCGATAGTTTGATCAAATCGTCGAGAAAATTTTCCAAGTCAGTGATTCCAGCGCTAAGGTCGTATGCATTATGGACGGCACGAATGATGGGATCATATGCAGCAACAAGGTCCCGAATTGCTTGGGTCAAATGATCGGGTTGTTGACGGCAGAGAATCTGAATCAACTGTTCACGGTCACGGACCGAAAGCTGTGCGCTGAGGTAATCCAGAGCCTGCAACTGTTGTGACTCCGGGATATCGGACGAAAGTGAGTTGGCCTCGAAAATGACGCCGACAATAGACTTGGAGTTCTCCACTGTACTTCATCAGCTCAACCATGGTCCACGGGCTTCCAAGATGTCATACTGCTCGTGTTTCTTCGCTTGCTTCGTTCCTCGCGTGTCGTCTGCAAATGCTTTTTAATAGCTTCTAGATGGTCCTTGTCTGGTCTATTCTTTGATTTTTCTATTTTGGTCGCTTGCTTCTGTAGCTCCGAACTGTCCCAGGAAAGGACTGTGGAAATGATCCTGCGGGACATCAGAACAAATATTACCAACCAAAACCCACCAGAAACATACTGTTGTAGAAGGTTCATTCCCTCGTCTGCACCTTTGCTGATGCCTATCCAGTTGGTGATGGTGCCAACACTGAGTTTGGCGAGTACAAGCCTGACCATTCCATTGATCATGGTTGCTGCATTGCCTACCTTTAGGGTTTGCCGAATGATACTGTACGGGATGAGTCGATTGATATTTTCCATAATTCTCAGCAAAGACTGTCCGTCAGGCGAGAGTATAAAAATTTGATGAAGCAAGGTTGCCAGGCTAGACGGCGTCAGGACTCTTGCGAAGACGAATATCAAGGGCGAGCAGCACACTCACTTGACGAGAATGAACTCATGGGCAGCTTGGACCACATTTGGGTGCTCTTCAAGCTTGTTGGTCTCTGCACACTTCTTGAACAAGAGATCAACCATGTCGCCATAAACAAGCTGCTGTAGGAAGACATCCCATGCCTGCAAGACATCGTCGGGTTTAGAGATATCGTACTTCCGGTCCTTTTGAACATCCTTCATCGGGAACCCTCCCAAGGCTCCTTTGGCGGGATACTCGATCAGGGCGGAAATGGCTGTTGCCAGGGTCTTTCGCAGGCCGATGGAGCCCTTGTCGTAGCTTTCCGAGAGCTCGGCGGCACCAAACTTCTCGACAATGGTAGAGATACGCTCTTTCCAGAAAGCATCATCAACGCTGGAGAGGCCGGGCAGGGTCAAAGCGAACTTGTTGAGAAGTGACTGCAGAATAGGGGATGTGCAGAGCAGAGAAGCATCCTTGACAAAAGGATGACCGTATCTGTGGATAGCCTCGGGCCACTTGAAATTTAGGATCTCGCTGTAGACCTCCTGGTGGGTCAGGACATCGAATAGGGCGTGCGCCTGAGTAGGCGACAGCTCGGTGGTAGGCATGACAGCTGGCTGAGGTTGGAGGAAGACATGGTTGAGGCTTGAGAAAGATCGATTGAATCATGCATCGCAGCGCTGCCGATGACGTTGATGCGCCAGCAAAGCCTCTAATCCTCAAAGGGCTAGCGCCATCACACTCACTTCTTTCGACTCATACTCCTCCATGGATCGTCTGTACCTGAACTAATCCTCGACTCTCGACCTCTTTGATTTCGCTTCTTGAAACTGCGGGCAGCCAAGAACCTCTGTTTCGACCAAAATGCATTGACCCGTGGAGCCACGAGGCACGCAACGGCCTCCGCGCCGCACCCCAGCGACACTCAGCAACGTGCGCTACTAACCCGTGCGAAACTTAGTCGGCGGTCATGCCACAGGCTCATACGGCTCTATCATCAAGGTTTGGATTTTCATTAGGTTGTTTGGTGCCTCCTCTTAACTGAAATACTATGGTTTTGAGTCCCTTTGATCATATTCTCAACTTCTTCTGTTTATCTTCAACCCTGCAATGCCCATCTTATCAATCGTTGATCTCGCACGCAAACACACTACGTTACCTGCTCAGAAATCAAAGGCTGTCTACTTTTAAAATTAGCCTCAACTGTATACACGGACATTTCTGTCCTTTGTTTGCTGATTCGCGGGCAGGATGGCACGATTACAGGCTCGACGTTGCCATTAAGGTACAGTGATAATGGGCGAGTCATCTCGATTTGGGGTCGTTTGACCCTTCATTAGGATACGAAACGTTTTTGGCAGATCAGCCCGACAAGTTGGCCTTAACTTCGGGCGATGGCCGAAGCGTTGGGAAAGGCCTACTGCACCACCATGAACGAACACTGATAAACTGTACGAGCTCTGTGGCCGTTCACGAGCTCTGATCACCCTCGTAAGAGCCTTTTTATACTGCCGCCCTGCCATTGTTCCTTCCCTTCACCACTCCCATCAACAACCTTGTCCTTCAGCCACTCTTTCATTTACCGTCATCTCTGGGCAACAGCCCGTCATCATCATGCTTCCGAAGTCTTCACTCGCTTTTTACATTCTGCTTCAGCTTTTTGGGCCCGCAGCATCACGCCCCGCTGGCCTCAAAAGCGACGCTCTTTTTCCAAGGGTCGAGGTCGATGACGCCCCGAAATGGGAATATTATCGAGACGTCGATTCCGCTACTCATCAGGCCAACTTCGACAAATGGAACGCTGAAGGCTACCGACTGATCTCCTTGAGCTCATATGGTTCTCCGTCCGCCGCTCGCCATGCTGCTGTCTGGGTTCAGCGTTCCGGGCCATCCATCACGGCTATCCACGACGTGAACACCACCACTTTCCAGGCATGGATTGACGAACACTCCGCAGAATTTGTCCCCACAGTCGTTACCGCTACAGGCCCCCAGGACTCTGCTGTTTTCTCGGGCGTCATGGAGAAAGGGAACACTGCCTGGACTCAGAAGTGCGACATGTCGGCAGATGAATTTGAGGGTAACGATCAGGGAGCACGTGCGATGAATCAGCTCCTCATGTCATTCCACCAATATGGTTCGGCTTCAGACTACCGGTTTTGTGCCATCTGGCAGGCCAATACCAACAAGGACAAATGGATCAAGTACAAGTCGCCTATGCCTTCAAATCAATTCCAAGGAGTCCTGGAAAGCGAGTCTAGCAAACCCTACTGGCGACCCGCATCCATCTCCATCAATGAGGTGGGTGATTACACGAGCCTTTTCTTGGACACCGATATCGGTTCATGGGTTGCGCGTTACGATCTGAGCCCCGCGGCTCTGGACGAAGAATGCAAGAGCCAAAAGGCGGCAGGAAGATATCCAGTACAGCTCATTGGTGGAGGCTCAGGCGAAAACACACGATACGCCGCTATATTTGCGACCCAGGATGTTGCTTCACCCCGAAAATGGCGTGTGACGGGTCTCCCTACTATCGGCTTCACGGACAATGCCGCTTCAGAAGCCAAAGCAGTCCAACTAATTCAGAACTTTATGCAAAAAACCGGTGTCCGTCAGACGCAACTTTCCATTGCAAAGGATGGGAATTCAATGCTGCACAAGGCTTTCACGTGGAGCGAACCGGTGCGGCCCACTACTCAAGTCAACGATACTTTCCTCCTTGCCAGTCTTAGCAAAGCTTTCTGTGTAGCGGCAATACAATCGCTCTATGATAACGGGAAGCTCACGCCGAGAACAAAGGCTTATCCGTTGTTGGGATATACCAATCCCAGCGACCCTCGCCAACAAGACGTCACGATCCAACAACTGCTTGACCATCAAGGTGGTACTAGCCGTACCATCTCGCCCGATCCTGCCTACAACATGCGCGAGATTGCGCTTGCGCAAAATGGTGGCTCACGTCCCGCCACCGTCAAGGATATGATCGATTACATGTACGCTCAACCTCTTGACTATACACCTGGAGATAATTCAGAGTATAGCAATTATGGTTACGTCCTGCTGAGCCGCATCATCGAAGTTGTCACCGGAAAAGATTACTTCACCTACCTGCAAGAGGAGATCATCAATCCTGAAGGTCTCACTGTCAAACCATGGTCTACCGACCCTGTTGCTCACAAGTTCGACAATGTCATTCAAGAGTCCCATTTCACAGGGCTTAGCGCGCGTGAGCCGCAGAAACCTAACTCTATCGCTCATATATATGGCGGAGATGGGCAGTATAAAGAGTCTGTTCTTGGCGCCGTCGGGCTGGCATCGAACGCGATTTCGTTCTCTAAACTCGCCCATAAGCACGCTATGTGGGGTAACGGTGACAGAACTCCTTCCGTTAGGCACGGAACTACGTCCGGTGCTAGAACCCACGTTGAAAGCACATCAGAGGGATTCGACTGGTCGATGATGATCAACACACGGGACTTTCCCAACGGGGATAATGACTATGAAGACGTTGTACAAGCCATTAACAACTGGCTCTTAACGACGGTGTAAACTCACAACATATTCGCTTGGGAGAAAAAAACAGGTGTTGCTGTATTGAATGGGTCACTGAGAATTGTTGAACTGATTTGTATTATTATTTTCAAAAAAGTTTGCTTTCTATCTACCTAGCCTTAACAATCAAAAATTCAGTATCAAGTCAATGCAAAATGTAGGTTTCTAGAGGTAGTCGGTCTGATGGCGTCTCTTAATGCTGTAAAATTCAACTAATTAATCTGTCCGATGATTGCGTAAATTGATTAAGAGTTTCAACTCACTGACGAAAACAGCGCTTAGGGTTGTTACTGTCATGTGCCCAAAGCTATTTTTCAAATTACTTAGGAGGCATAGACATCTCAAAATTTTATATCTATATAGTATGCGGGAACTATCCCAGAATTAATTAACAAGTAAATGGGCAAAATCCACGGGAATATATTTTGAGGACTAACAACTCATTCCATTAAACAATCACTTTGAACGAGCAATGACTTGCGAGTATAGGAAACTCCAATGGATTACGAAACACCAATACCGTTGCCTGAGGTTAAACAATCTATATTGGACAGAATTGAGTATCTATAATTATGAAAAGATGAAAGTAATGGTTCCTTTTAAAGCGAGTTATGAGTGAAACAGATCTATCCAAGCCGGCGCCGCTCAAAAACCCCGCCGTTTTCACCAGACACCTTGCTCGCGGGAAACAGAAACAAAGTAGTAAAAGAACCCAACATAAACAGGCCGATCTAGCAGCATGAGATGTGTTAGACAGCCCGCAATTTAAGGACAACTGCTTGCGTAGCTCTCCACCTTATCACAATATCCCAGTACTCAAGACGAGGTTGCCACCTGTTGCTTGGCAAACGGAAGTCTAATGCCCAACCAGATCAAAGCAAGAAGGACCTTAGGGAAGAAAGTCATTTTCAACTTCATCCCCAATACCCGAGTTCCCACTCCGGCGTGTTCGTTTTGTCTTGCTGGTTCGGATCCTCTACGGCCCATGTGCTCCGGACAAACTCGTCCCAATCTTGCCAGTTGACCGGATCTCCGTAGCTGTCTAGGTTCATGTTGGCCATGCTTTCTGCTGACATGATATTGAATTCGTGGCTTGTTGACATCGGCATTGTAGCTAACGGCATTTGACCTTGTGGGAGCGGCGGGTGCGAACTTGAAGATGTTGCATGAGCTGGTGCATTGTGTGGTGTCGGCTCGGAAGGAATAGCAAAAGGGTTCATATTCATAGGGGCGGTAGTGTTGATGTCGAAGTTTTCGAGTGGGAGTCGCGGAATGGTGGAGCCCGCTGTGGTACCGGGACAGGTAACGGGTGCGGTTGCGCTTCTTGCCCTTGTGGACGCTGCGCTTTCACCACCCATGCATGCACTGGCATTGCGCAGAGCTTGAGTGCGCGCAAGCCTCGCTTTCCGGTATAGTTTCTTAACTGGCCTCCAGAGGCTCACATCTGTGACTCTGCTCCTCGCTCGTTCGTACACCGTGTCCACAATCGCCCATGCTTTATCCACTGCTGGACCTCTTGTCTGAACGCACAATTCAGCAAGGGCAACGGCAAGTGGGTGCCACTGCACATAAGTCTCGTAGTACCACTTGTACTTGGTAGTGACAGGGTGAGTTACTAGCTCATAGTCCAGTCTCAAATGCATAATGGCAACTTCCAGGATTTCCGTTTTTGTGGCGTTGCTCTTGAACGCATATCGACGCGTCTGGATCGGATAGTGAACCAGAAGCCAGAATTCTGCGACAACAATCTGGCTGACCTGGGAAACTGTGTGCTGTATCGGGATCGTGGGATCACAGTGCTTGACGTACTTATTTATCAGGCGCTCTTTGAAGGTCTCAACTTCCTGCTGTATGTTCTTCTGCCACTGTTCCCGTTTCTCATCACTATTGACATCCGCCGGAACAGGGCTGAAAAACCTTGGTGCGACCATTGAGGCCTCCTGACAGAGCTTGGAGAATGTGATTTCGGTGCAACCTATCTTCTCCCTTGGCGTTGTTCGAGTGCTGGGGTTAATGTCGTCATCGTCGATGTTAAGAGGCATTTTTGTGCTGCAGACACTCTGGTCTATTAACGGGAAAGAACCGCGGTCTTCGCAAGCACGGATGTCCAAGACAACTATCTGCCACCACAAACGCCTACGGAGTTCGGTTTCATATGGGGAGAAACCCGTTACTCCGCCGTCACGATGGAGATTCATATCTTGCGCGATACGCACGGCAAGACTGACGAGGGTCCATACGGAGCGTGTCCGGTTATGGCAGCGAAGGCATACCTGTTAGCACATTAGTTGTTGCTGGACAAACTCATCGCTTGTCATTGATAGACGACCAAATTCACATGGCTGACAAAAAAATGCTTACCAAATAAAGTACAAACGCCTGCAATGTTTCGAGTTCTTTACTGTTCAAGAAATCCGCATTTGCCAATGCGATCTCGGTGCAGTGCCTGTACTGAGCTGCCAAATTTGTCCTGTCCTTGCCCAACACTTTAAGACAGTCGGCGTCAGAGAGACTAATGACGGCTGCATAGTACATGGCAAACATCAATGCTTCTACACCGCCGCTCCGGGGGATGTTTGCTGCATCTGCCGCAGCAGCTAGAAGCCATGGGTTGACGGTTGGCTTATGCAACAATTTGAAGGTGGGATCGATGCGGTCGAAATAGACATCGGAGAGCATCTCGATCTGTGGACCAGGCGGATGGACCCAGCGTAGATCGGCCGACTCCATGTCGCCACTGAAGATAAACAGACTGTTCAGGAGGCGTCTTTCGTATGGGTCTGCTGAGGCTGGTGAGTTAACGCTCACCCGAGTCGAGTCATCCTCATCTTCGGATGACGGCTCGTTCAGAAGTTCTCTCAAGCCCTCTACCTAGATGCATTGTCAATTGGTCTGTTTGGCCAAAAGGAGCCTGCAGATTGCGACACATTCTTACCTCGCCACTCAAGCTCGTCCAAAAGTCCTCGCTCAAATACCTCCCTCCGTCCTCCTTCATTACAGGATGCGTCCCTTCCTCTTTCGGTGCACCTTGGCCTGCCCTCGGCGGCAAGCCACCCAGCCATTGCTCGGCGTACTCGGAGGTTTCGGCTTGCTCCTCCAGAGGCTTGCCTTTTGCAGCTCTGGCGGTGACGGCGACCTCGCCGCCCAATCTTTCGACGAGGCCTTCCAGATGGTCTAGTCTCCGCAGAAGCTCTTCATTGCGTCGGCCCTGCTTGCGCCGCTGCGCACGTTGCGAAGGAAAGATACACTCGACGCCGGAGCGCGTGCACGCAGAACATGGCTGGGTTTTGTCGCAGCGTATCTTCCGCGCCCGACAGGTGATGCAGCTTAGCGCGCTCGCTGGTGTGGGCATGGTGAGTCGGCGTGGTATTGGGGATTATAAAGTCAAGGTAAGTGACAGCGAGAGTCATCCTGTTCGTCTTGCTATTGCGGGTGCGTCGTCAGCCACCACCCTGCTATAGACAGGGCAGGGAGCTTAAAGCGCACGATGCGGGCACGGATTTGGGTTTTCAACAGGTAACCCCTTCCGCCTCCGCTGTAACCTACCGTCCAGAACTGAAAATTGCGCCCCGCAACCTTTGCTGCCAAGAGCCAAGAGCCCAGCCGCGAGTCATGTCCCGCCGCCAAAAATCACCTTGGGATTGACCCCTGTACAGAGTACATCTCACGCATGGCTTTACCTAGATACTAGGTTGTTCACACCTAAGCAAGTAATCTTGCCACGATCCAATTGGCTTCCTACGAGTACGATGTGTAATTTCATTTTCACTTCTCACGTATCGAGTGGGGGTGAAGAGGCAATGAGTCCGCCAGGTGGTGACAGTTCTGTAACCGACAAACGTACCGGACATATCCGGTGGAGATCGTTCGCCATATCCCCAGGGTAGCCATAGCTGTACTTCTAAGATAGCGCCAGGCGATGCGGGAAGGGCACCATAATCTACAAGGACGCCATCTTGACTATTAACAGTCTAAGAACAGGGCTATTGTAATCCCATGAGAGACCCAGCTGTTAGTAGCGAAGTAGAACTACCTAGTGTCTACACTCCCTGGTTGTGAAAGTTAAAACATAATATACTGGTGAAGATTAGAAATCAAAGGTTAGCAATTATACGAACGTTGACCTCCGGATAACCGTTGACTAGAACCCAGGTCTTCCCGTAGATCTTAGTAGGACACCTGAAGTCCGACGAGTAATACTCAATTGGTTGGGAATGCTCCTCATGACCTTCTCAATCCGCCTGGGACGCTCATCCTCGAGGCGCTTGCGACAAAGGTAGTCGAGAGAATCGACAGAACGATCAAAGTTGCCATACCGCGGCAGAGGCGATGATGACCTTTCACGGTCGGCTGGCATAACGTTGTTGACCCTCGACCTTTGACTTGATTCTTCGAGGCATTGTTCGACCGATTCCGCTTCTTGCACTTGCGCAAATCATTCGTGTTGAGCCCGTAAACGGGATTGCATGTCGGTCAACCCGTTGCGGGAACAACAGGATCATAAGCCATCCGTCTCGTTGCATGAGATCTTCTCGAAGCCAGCGCTGTCCTAGTTATGCCACGGCAGCAGGTGTCCTTGTCGGAGAGACGGGAGCGCGAAAGGGGTGAGAGAGAGGACGGGAGCGCATGATGTAAGCGAAATAGTCGTTCAGGTAGACGGCGATGATGGTGTCCCAGGCTGGGGTTCTTGTGGTGGTGATGGTGGTCAGGAGTGAAGAGGAGGCGGAGCTTTGGGTCAGACAGGCCCGAGGTCCCAGAGTTTTAGCGCGCCACCAGCGCCACCAACGTGACCAACACCACACATGCCACCTTTCCAGGCACCAGATTGATTTGCTTCTTCTTCTTATTCTTCGCACCCAGACTATCAATGGCTTCATAATTTTATCAATGTGTGCCCTCCTTTCCGTTAATCGACTGGCCATGGCTGCTTGCCATGTACCTGCATCTGATTCAATCGATCGGGACCAGCTGACAGCCTCCGATGAATGTGACGTGACCGCTCCATATGGGGGCTCATTTCTAAGCACCCCACGTCTTCTGCCCCTCACCCCACTGCGCCGTCAGAGCCGGGGACGGAGGGTATATCAGTACTAAATAATCCCACCCTTCTCATGTCCTCTTTTTTCTTGCCGCCCACATCCAACCGCGAATTCAGACACAATGGCAGAGCAGAAGCCCAACATTACTCTCTACACCACTCAAACGCCCAATGGCATCAAGATTTCCATCACATTGGAAGAACTTGGGTGAGCGGAGAGCTTTAATCTTCCTCAACACTGTCCATGCTGACTTTTATTCAAGCTTGCCTTACGAGGTCCGCAAAGTAGACATTTCCAAGCACGAGCAAAAGGAGGAGTGGTTTCTCAAGATCAACCCCAATGGCCGTATCCCTGCCTTGACAGACACTTTCTCCGATGGCGAGTCGATTCGGCTCTTTGAGTCTGGCTCCATTATGCAATACCTTGTATCGCGCTATGACAAGGATTACAAAATCTCCTACCCTCCGGGGTCGCGCGAATTCTACGAGATGAACAACTGGTTGTTCTTCCAGAACGCTGGCGTGGGTCCCATGCAAGGCCAGGTTCGTAGCGACTACTATGTTGACTGTAGACACTGGTTCTAACTTTTGCAGGCCAACCATTTCACTCGCTACGCCCCAGATATCTTTGAATACGGTATCTCGCGCTACCAAAACGAAACGCGTCGTCTCTACGGCGTTATGAACAAGCGTCTTACCGAGACTGGAGGCTTCCTGGCCGGCGACAAATGTACTATTGCAGACATTGCGCACTGGGGCTGGGTCGCAGCTGCTGGTTGGGCGGGCGTTGAGATTGACGAATTCCCCGCTCTTAAGGCATGGGAGGACCGTATGGCCGAGAGACCCGCTGTGGAAAAGGGCAGACATGTGCCCGAGCGGCATACGATCAAGGACCTTTTGAGGGACAAGCAGAAGATGGAAGAGCATGCGGCGGAGTCGAGGAAGTGGGTCCAGGCCGGCATGAAGAGTGATGCAAAACAATAAGGGCAGTGAGTTTGATTGACTGCGTAGCAGATGCATGGAGATTTGCGCTCAAACAAGCTTGCTTTGTGGGGGCGAAGTATTATTATCCTATGGCCTGAAGCGTTGGTCTAGATATTGGATGCTATGAGCGGGTTGTGGGCACTTCTCAATCATTTTCGAAGAGTGAGCATTCTGATTAGGTGGGCTACATTAATTGTTAGGTGGGCTACATTTATTGTTAGGTGGGCTACATTTATTGTCAAATACAGTAAGTCCCATATTCGAATCCTATAGTTGTCAACATGTTTGCAATTTGTTGGCTGTCTGGAAGCCTATATCTCCTTCCCTTTCCGGTCTCTGATTGGTCTACTGTTTGTTTTTTTTTTTTTTTTTTGTTTCTTTGCCTTTGTTCTCATTGTAGTTCGGGAGGCAGCGTGTTGAAGTGAGCAGTGCAGAGGTATGCTCAGGAACTAACGTCTGCACACGTCCAACTCATCCGCGTTAAGCAATAGTACTGGTAGCGGCTCAATAAGCGGTAGTCTGTGCAGTATCTAATACTTTACGACCAAGATTTCGTTGACCCTAAACGCGGCCAACATGCATATATCTTGAAGCGTATATGTATTTCGAAGTACAAATTGGCACTATCGGGCGTTTTTGGATTTCTGTTGTGATGGTGAGTGGCTTTTCAGTGGCTAGGCTCCACTTACGTCAGTTAAAAGTAGGCTATTGTGGCTGGGTGCGGGTCCGTGTGAGTGAACTCACCATAAGCACCGTTCCTTCATTCACCTTTACTCTTGGCATCTTCGCTTAGCACCTCTGATGGTCTATATAAACGCCCCCTCCCCCCAGCT
The DNA here is from genome assembly GCF_010093885.1 of Aplosporella prunicola CBS 121167. Lineage (NCBI taxonomy): Eukaryota > Fungi > Ascomycota > Dothideomycetes > Botryosphaeriales > Aplosporellaceae > Aplosporella > Aplosporella prunicola. The sequence goes on from NW_022983547.1 coordinate 319,413, forward strand.
TTCTTTTCTCTTCAACTCGCTGAACTCCTTGAAACACGAACGGCACATTCATCTGTCCGCTGTCGACCTCGTCAATCTTGGACTGTAAGCTTGTTCTTGTTGAGCCATCTATTGCGCCGGTTCGTAAATACTTACGACGGTTTGCAAGCTCTTGCTTTTGCCTGCAGCACGTCCCTTTGGAGGAACTTTCTGATCTATGGCTGATGATTACCTGGCACTTCGGTGCTGGGTGTCAAGTCTGATTGGACCAACCCGATGATGATTCAAACATGGTCGGTCTCCATTGCACTCCACTCTGGTGGTATGCTTTGGTAGAACTAGACTGCTTTCAACGTCTTCCACTTCGGTGGTATGGCTGAAACAAAAACAATCTGATGGGTTTTGTTTGAAGTGCCTTGAATCCCTTCCACCTTCTATAGCTTTATATACACCATTTGAATGTCAAATGAATTTCTCAAAGCCTTCAATGTTGATTACATTTACATGCAACCGTCTTTCCTGTTGTTCTATCTTGAAGTGAAGTAGAGCCGTATGATTGAACACGCTGCGGCACAAATGGCCCACCAGTTTGTATCAGACATCCTAATCATAATCAGTGTCACTTTTACTTGGGGATAACGTGTGACCAAAGGGCCTAAATCCAGCCGTCAGTGAGCGAGAGAAGCCTTGCACTGCTTCTCACGGGTTTATTGGCTACTGAAGCAGTTGCGTGTATGACAGTTAAGGCAAGTTCAGGCCTTGGCAGCGAACTTACGAGCAAGTTCTAGCATGTGACAAGTGATCGGGGGCCGCCCGCCCGCTAGCGCCTCGCATCTTTAAATACTCCCTCCCGCCCCCGCCCCCTCCACTCTCTTTTTTCTTCCTCCACACAAGTCTCTGATTTGGCTGCTGACCCGAGGACCAAGTTCACGGAACCACATTGAGTGCTTCCGAAACGGTTGGCATGATTCGCTCTGCCGCTATCGGCGCCCTTGGTAAGTCATCCTCACCTCACCTCACCTCACTCTCACTGCTGAAGTTTGTGCTGACTTTCTTGACGCAGACCGCTACAAAGTCCACTGCAGCGCTGGCCAACCACCTGAAGCCTTCCCGGTACTGTTCGCAGTCCGGTTCAAGCAGGGCCGTTGGTGATAACGATGGCTTTAGCCTGTACGGCATTGATACGTCTTGTGGATTCCCGGGAGCCTCTTTGGGACGCCGCACGTCTTGCGACCCATGAAGGTCACACCACCGAGTTTGAGCAGCAGTCTCCCTGAGCCAGTTGACACCGGCTCACATATCGACGCGAGTCGAGAGTTCTGGGGCTACGCATTTCCATGGGCCATGTCTCTGGGGTAAGCGCATCCGGTTGTGTCTCTGTATGGAGGGAAAGTCCAGGACGGACCTTGTCTTCCGTGGGATTTTCTCTGCCCATCCTATATCACCTTGGCCTTGAATTGGCGCTTGCTCGTCCTCGCGTCTCTACTCGGTTTCAGGTGGACGATTGCTCAGCTAGGTGTATTTAGCTAGGCGTTATCGCATGGCAATGTTGCACTAATGGGAGCTCAAAGTTCTACAAATACATATTCTTAGATAGTTCTTTCATATTTGCGGGCAATCAGAACACAGACTTCTCAGGGCAGGCTTGTCATCGACTTGGTCTTTGTTCCTGTATGAAAGTATAACTATCAAACAATACAATCAAAGCTGACCAACTTCGAGGCATTGTTTTCTTGTGAATGACCAACAAACAATGAATGCAGCGACTCACATCAAGCTCAAGCTCGTAAGATGCAGCCATCGACCAACCCATGCGAGTGTGCCCTCAACACAAACAGCATAACGACCACCGGCCATGCGTTCCTGGCTCTCCAGTGACATAGAGTTTGAAGTTGATGGGGCTGAAGGCAGCTGTCGGCGACCAAGGCGTGACATGTCGTTGGAAATTCCCTGATGTGGTTTGGCGACCGGCGGGAGAAGAGTGGGGTCCAGACTAGACCATGCACGGGCTTTAGCCGACAGGGACTGCATGATTGGTACCCGGAAATGTCTTTCTGTGTCACGATGATGCGTGCTTTAGATGCTGAGATTTATGTCAAAAGAGACTGTATCTTCACTGATTGGCTAGATATTTGTACTTGAAAGCAATCTTTCAACGTTCATGATCCCGCTTTTGAGCGCTGAGGCATTGTTACCGGCGGCTATATACTATTTTTAAGTTTGTTTGAGAGAAATATGCTGCGTTTTTTCTGAAGTTATGGACGAATCAGTCCATCCCTTCATTTCAAATTCGAAAAGATAACCCAACCTGACAGCAAGAAGAAACGTTTGAACCGCACAGTAAAGAATGAGTAACGACTTGCATAGCAAGAACCGGTTCTATACACTTGTACATATCTCTATCATTTGACAAAAGTAAAGCTTGAAATATGTCATGAGAAAATTCCACCCAAGATGCTGGCAGATCCGACAAGAAATAAAAAGTTTCGACACCTGATTGCTTATAAGTATACTACAGTTATAATAGCACCTACTACGCGCTGACTCCGCCAACCCAAGCGTTGTAGTTCGTGACACCGCTCGTAGGTTTCTCCAGAATAGCCTCACCAGTACCGCTCAGCACTGTGGCACTATCGCGTACGATCGAAATGACCACCTTGCCCGTCTGGCCATTAAAGGGACGAGAGAAATGGTTTGCGCCAGCAGCAGTGGCCTCGAAAGATGTCGCATCATTGTCGCCGATCTTGATTGTGACTGTGGCCGGGCTGCTCAACAACGCTGTGACAAACACTCCGTCTTCCGCGATCTCGTTCGGGTCGTAACATGTCTGGTATCCGTAGATGTTGATGTCCGACTTGCAGTTATTGCCCGTGGCCTCAGTGGTGCCGGCCGCACCAGGTGTGAGTCGGTACCAGTACTGCAGCTTCTCAGTCGTTACATCTGCGGAGCCAGTTTTGTACTGAGAGATATAGTAGGGCAGTAGATCGCGCCAGGCGTCGTGTGGCATGCCATCGACGTAAGTGTGGGCATTGATGTTGTCACCCTGCGGGATGCCGTCGGACCAGATTGGCCCAATGTAGTGCGACTCGCCGTAATCATTCCAGGTAACGATTTCGACAAATTCGGGTTGGAGGTCGATGGCTTGCTGCCATCGCTCATGCCACATGCTATCGCCACGCCAGACCCACGCCTTGTTGTAGCCAGGCAAATCGGTGTAAAACCAAGGTGAAACGCCCATCATGTAGGCCTTGTCACTACCGATGGCGTTCGTCCAGGCTACGTCTGAGGCATTGGTCATGTTGTTGGGGCCCTCGGGCCACATGTCCCATGAGAAGGCGCCATCAACGATGTCCAAGTGCGTTGCAAATTCGGTAGTACCAAGTGATGTCCAGTCAGGCACGAGGAAGATGTCGCTAGAGACTTGGGACTTGATCGTGGACCAGTCATTGATGTTGTCAGCATCAGTGCCCTCAAACGTCGATACGAGAGGGAGGCTGTTGTGTTTGTAGTGATAGTCATTGCTTGCGTAAGTCTGCAAAACAGTGATGATGTCTGAGGCCGACCAAGCCTGACCGTTTCCTTTATAGTCAAAGGAGAAGAAGAGCTTGAACCCGGTGCTCTCGGCTGCTTTGAAGGCGTTGGCAACCTGCGTCTCAGTTGCTGACCCGGACCACGGAGGCGTGATATTGAGGACAAAGGCATCAATGTCAGCGGCTTGTGCGAGGGCGATGTCCGACTCCCATTGCGCTACTGTGTACGACTGAGCGACGCCGACCTTGAAGCAGGTTTAGCAGCGGACCATTAGAAGAAGGAAGAAGAAATATTACAATGACATGTGCGAAGACAGCCTTAGCCGCCGCGGAGCCGGCAAAGGCAGCGAGTGACGCTAAAGCTAAGACAAGCTTCATGATGCGTACTATGCGACGACAGAGAAAGCGGATAGCAAAGAATGGGAAAGTAAGATGAGACCTAAGGCGGGAGATGACGACCAGGTGCAACAAAAGGCCGATGAGGCAGGAAGACGGCAGATCAAGCGTGAGCTTTTATACCTACATTTTTCGTCAATCAGCTCAGACATCTCACTCCCGTGGCACGAGAAAACAACCGGGCGGCGGCGGCCCGGAGGACAACCTCATCGAGGCAAGTTCATGGGGGCGGAAAGCGGGCGCCGTTACGAAGCCCTCCGTAGTGGCGCGAGGATGCAAAAAGCACGACGATGATGTCGAGCTCGGCCCCGGCCGGTCGGCAAGGGGGCCAGCAGTGACCAACAATCATCCACCCTCTCAGCCTCGGCACCCTCTCTGTGTAAGTAAAACTGTACGCTTGCACCCCAAATGTCTTTCGATCTGCTGGCCGAGTTTGGCAGCGGAGGCCAGCAGCCGCCGCCGCCGACACAGCAAACCCCACGTCCGCTTCCCCCGCAACAGCAGCCGCAACGCCAGCAACAGCGCTTCTCGTTCTTCGACGATCTCGCCGATTTGAACCCATCTTCCGCCAATGCTCAGGCCCCTGCCCCTGCCCAAGCTAACGACGATTGGGGTGATTTTGAGGATGCCACTCCAGCCGCGACTTCTAAAAATACCCAGCCGTCGGATCCTTGGGAGTCGCTCCGCGCCTTTGCATCACCCTCGTCGGCCTCCACCCCACCCGTCGCAAAGGCTCCAACACCGGCGCTGAACACGGCCCCTCCACAAAACGACCTGTTTGATTTTGGTTCCTGGGACCCTCCGCAGACACAGACGCCGAAGCCAGCCGTGCAACAGACCCCCACGCCGGCCCCGCCACGTGATCCGAATGTCTTGTTTGATGCTGAGAACCTCTCCGTCTCCGAGGAGGAGGACGACGATTTTGGAGACTTTGAAGGCGGAGCCTCAACCACGGCCTTGAACATCGACAGCCTCATAGACGAGCTGGAGCTCAGTGATCCACTAAGCTCACTTGCTCCATCTTCCAAGAAGACCGATTGGAAGACAAACACTGTGGCAAAATTCGCTGCACAAGGACGCTCGGCTGCCAGTCCCATCAAACCAGCAGCTGTCAAGACACCTCCGAAGCCTCAGGTCGCCAAGACGCCAAAGCCAGCTCCCAAGCCAACACCAAAACCGGTCCACAACCCTCTCGATGATTGGGACGACTTCACTGAAACCACTCCCGCTTCGTCCGCATCCCAGCCCTCCGCCCTTCCCATCCCCCAACCTCGCACCATCTCCGATCCGCGCCCCGGCGAGCTTCCCCCCACCAACATTCCTCCGCCTGCTCTCCTTCTCACCCTGTTCCCACCCATCTTTTCCGCTGCCCAAAGCTCCCTCTTCCAGCCCCTTTCGTCGCAACCACAAGACATTAAGAACAAGATCCTTGCCGATACAGCTACGTTTCGTTTCCTCCACGGCTATCTAGCCATTGGCACGGTGGCCGCGCGTGTCATTGCGGGACGCAAGCTACGCTGGAAGCGCGACACGTTTCTCGCGCAGGGCATGCGGATTGCACCCGCAGGGCGCCAGGGCGGCATGAAGCTGACGTCAATCGACCGCAGCGAGTCGACCAAGGAAGATCGTGAGGCGGCGGACGTGGTGAGGGCATGGCGCGAGCAGGTGGGACGGCTGCGGACCGTAGCGGCATCGGTCAACTCACAGGTCGGAGGGCTCGGACATGTGCCCGAGATGGCGGAGACGATGGCGGTGCGGACGGCCAAAGAATCCGAGGGCGCGGTGACAGCGCTGAGACAGTGTGCGTTGTGCGGGCTCAAGCGGAATGAGCGGGTGGGCAAGGTGGACGTGGAGGTGGAGGATAGTTTTGGCGAATGGTGGATGGACCAATTGAGCATGCATCGAGGTATGTGGTGGTGGAGTCAAGGCGGAGTGAGACCAGGCGCTAACGTGTCTTTCACTGGCAGCATGCAGGAACTTCTGGGAGGAGCACAAGGAACGGCTGCGGTGAGAGGCGGCGGAGGGGGGTGCGGGTGGCGAACATCTGGCGGGTAAGGTGTGGAGTGGAGAGCTATCAAGCTATGGCAGATGCGCGATGATGCAGGTTGGGGAAGAGAGTGGCTCGCTCGGCGCTTCGGCTCTTCCTGAGCCCCAGCGCGCAAGCTTAGCCCAGTCAGCCAGAGCCAGCACCTTGAGGATTATTGAGAGAGAAAGAAGTCTTGGTTTACCTACTCCTACTACTCTACTACTCTACCCCTCGCCCACTCGCCCATCTCACGTGTGTGTGTGTCTGTCTGTCGCGCACATCACGAGCCGCCTCTCTCTGTCGTCCAGGCCCCGTGCGAGCGAAGAGCTTCGAGATCCTCCCCCCCCCCCCCCCCGAACCAGCGTCCGCCGAGGACCCTCGCCATCTCTCTTGCTTCGCTCGTCCGCCCTCTGCTTCTCCCTCGCGCGCCCTGTGCCACCCTCGTCCTCGCCGCCCAAGCCGCCCTCACGCCGCCGCTGCCTGTACAACCACCCGCGCCCACTACCACCGGCTAGCTGGCCTAAGTCAGCTGTCCCATGGTAATGAGCACGCCAAATGACAATGGTGAGTCGCCTTCTCCGCCGTTGCCCGCCCCTCCGCGGCTGCTGCCCGCGTGCTGTGGCGCTGTGCGCATGCCTCTGCAGCCGCGTGTATTTATGAGCGTGCCATGATCCGCCAGATCCGCCAGAACCGCCAGAACCGCTCTGATGTGCGTCGTCGTAGGCTCCAAACCCTCAAGCACCACCTCCCCGGAGCCGTCGACGCCAGATTCGCCCTCGCTCGGCGACTACAAGCTCGCCAAGAACAAGAGCACGACCAACCTGCTGTCCCAATCCAACCCGTCCCTCTCCGTGAACACCGTGCGGCCGCGCATGTCGTTCGACGCAGGTTCCTTGCGTGACTATGACAGGCTGACGAGGTTGGTCCCTCGCCGCGGGTGCGTGCTGCGGCGCTGAAGGCTGATGAAAATGCTGCTTTGCCAGGTCGCCCATCGTTCCCGAACACGAGCATGGTCTTGGAGCTTCAGGCCTGCGTCGCATACGGCAGCGCCAACAGTCCGTCAGAACAGGACCCACCCCCACCTCCGCTGGGCCCTCGAGAGCCGGCTCCATAAACATCTCCATCCCTCCCACCCGCCATCCCTCGACCACTCTGCCCTCCGGTCCGAGCTCCCCGACCTGGCAATTCTCCGAAGACCTCTCCCGTTTCCCCTCGGAATCACTCCATTCCTTCTCCTTTGCCCACCAATCCGAGGATTTCATGCACAACCGGCAAAACGTCCTGAAGCGCTCCATAGACTTCATGCGAGACAAGCTGGGATGGGCTGCTACAAATCCGGGAATTGCCAATGCACAGGCGCGCTTGAGCGGTGATCAGGAAGTCCAGAGCATGGTGGACCTTTTATCTCGGGCAAACTTGATCGGGCAGGAGGCCCAGCAGGCGCATGGCCTGGGTGTACCAGGCCCCATCACAGGTCCGGCCGATACCTCTGGAGACAACATATTCGAGAAGAACTTCGTGCCGCGGACGGAGAGCCCGGAGCCTCTGGACGAGAACGTGGCTGTAACCAGCCCCAAGAGCGACGCCCCCTTCTCGCCGATTGAAAACAAAACACCCGGGGAAGACTCGCTTTTGTTGGAGAAGCAAGCAAGTGGTGAAGCCATTGCCAAGGTCGTGTCTCGGGACTCCGGTGTCTCACCGACCTCGTCACCGCCGCATCGCGTATCCCGACTGGCTTTGAAGAGGACCTACACCGACACCGGACCCTTAAGCATCCAAAGCAAACTTCACGACGCCCTTGCCCAACCTTACGTCTCGGCAGAACCTGCGGCACTCGACTCCCACATTGTTCCCCCCGCTACAGCTTCCACCACCGGCACGCAATCTGTTACGTCGGTTACGGGGTCACATGCGGCTTCGGCACCTCACGGACACGGTAGTCGTTGGGCCCCAGCCGCCCAAGCCATTTTTACCACTGAAGCGCAGTCTCCTTGGACCATCACTGCAGCGAACGACCTAGCGTGTCTTGTGTTCGGCGTGACACGGCAAGAGGTGCGGAAAATGGGCATTCTGGAAGTTGTGCAGCCGGAGAGGAGGAAATGGTTGGAAGAGAAGCTGAAAGACCCCGAAGTTGGCTCGCGGCAAGCGAACAATGTCCCGAACCAAAATCAAAAGCCAAATCCAGCAGGCACAGTGGGGTTAGCCAAGGGCAATGGTGTCACGGCAAAACTTTTGAGTAAACCGTCTTCACGGCAGGTTGCCCAATCGCGACGATCCAAGACCGATGATGGGAGCGGCTCATCGATGATGGCCCGGAAAACCGTCAAAGGCGGCCTGAACCATCAAGCCAACAAGTCTCGAGGCGTGCTCCTTTGCGGCGACGTGGTGCCCATCCAGAAGCGGAATGGTGCAACGGGAGCCGCAAGTCTATGGGTCAAGGAGAAGCGCGGAGGCTTGATTTGGGTGCTCGAGGAAATCGCAGAAGACGTCGTCTTCGTTACCGTGGACGAAATCGGGTCCGTCGTCAAGGGCCAGGGCAGCATCGAGGCCATCTGGGGCACGGAACGGGTGCGGCGAGGGATGGACCTTGCGCGGCTGATCCCTGAAATTCCACGCATTCCCGGTACGAACACGGGTGCGCTGGATTTCGACAGGATCGCCGAGCTGAAGACCTTCACCGCTCGCACCCAAAATAGCATTAACATTCCCATTACCGTGCACCAGGTGCCGGAGGAGCCGACATTCCGCGTCTCTAGCTTCCCCCACATTGCCGGTATCGTCGTTCTGTCCGCCAGCACCCTTCAGATCACTAGCTCCAACACCGTCTTTTCCTCAGCCCTCTTCGGTCAAGACAAACCCGACGGGCTGCACATCACCGAGCTGCTCCCAAGCTTTGACAAGATCCTCCATGTCATGACCGATGAAGATCAGATCAGTCTGGTCGATGGTATCGTCATTCCAGAGCACAGCTTCCGTCGCGCACGAGCTTTGCTCGCCATTAGAGAGGGCAAAGAGGATGCAGCTGCCATCTTCCTGCGGCCCAGTGGCCTTCCAGCTAGGCATCGTGATGGCGCAGAAATAATGGTCGATGTGCAAATGAGAGTCGTTAAAAGCGATAAGACACCCAAGTTTGAAGACCACGTCATCGTAGAGGACGAAGAGCGCGTTGTACCACCCTCATCTGAAGTCGTGTATGCGCTCTGGGTCACATACTCGAGACATTTGCATGCGGCTACCCACGGCGTCGGGCCCATCACTCCTTTGATTTCGAGACCTGCCACGCCGCCCCACCAGCCGTCTCCTGGGCAGAGCGTCAGCATGCTGCATCCCGAAGAGGCAGAATCTACCGATAGCTCCAAAAGAGACACCCCTCCTGGAACTGGCGTGTCCCTCTTGACGAAGCAGATCAAGCAAGCGACAGAGCAACCCGTAGCAGAAGTGCCCGTGCCTCCGAAAGCACCTGAAGAAACACAAGAACCAGCCCCACCATCGAAAAAGAAGACCATTAATGATTTTGTTGTTCTCGAGGACATGGGCCAAGGTGCTTACGGCCAGGTCAAGCTATGTCGGTACAAGAACAGCAACAAGAAGATGGTCATCAAGTACGTCACCAAACGACGTATCCTTGTCGACACCTGGACCCGCGACCGTCGATTGGGTACGGTGCCGCTTGAAATCCACGTGCTTGATTATCTGCGGCGGGACGGCTTAAAGCATCCCAACATTGTCGAGATGGCCGACTTTTTCGAAGACGACGTTAACTACTACATCGAGATGGTGCCGCACGGGCTACCGGGTATGGATCTGTTTGACTACATCGAGCTGCGAGTCAACATGGACGAGAACGAGTGTCGTAAGATTTTTGTCCAGGTGGCCGAGGCGCTGCATCACTTGCACACGAAAGCCAAGGTCGTACACCGCGATATTAAAGATGAGAACGTTGTTCTCGACGGCGAGGGTAACATCAATCTGATCGACTTTGGCTCAGCGGCGTACATAAAGAACGGGCCGTTTGACGTATTTGTCGGCACGATCGGTAAGCTTCTCTTTCTTTCTTTCCCTCTCTTCTTCCAGTAAAATAAGAGGTGACTAACCAAGCGCCCCTGTCGCATCGCAACAGACTACGCCGCGCCCGAAGTGCTTGCCGGCAAGTCGTACCGTGGCAAGGAGCAGGACGTGTGGGCGCTGGGCATCCTGCTATACACGATCGTGTACAAGGAGAACCCCTTTTACAGCATCGACGAGATCATGGACCACGATCTGCGCGTGCCGTACATCATGAGCGAGGAGAGCATCGACTTGATCCGCCTCATGCTGAACCGTGACGTCGATGAGCGCATTAGTATCGGGCAGGTGCTGGAGCACCCGTGGTGTAAGATGCAGGGTTAGGAGATGGCGTTGTTGTCGGCGGCGGCAGCAGCAGCATGACGATGGATGGGTGCAGTGGAGGGGGCGCCACTTGTGCGCTTTGAGATGGGGCTGCACAGGAGGGTGGGTGTGGCAGGCAGTTGGTGCTGTGTAGGCAGGAAGGAAGCAAGCAAGGAAGGGAGGGAAGGTGGTGGGTGTATGTGGTAGTCCGGATGGTTGCATATTGTTGTTGGGAAGCAGAAAGAATACACATTTCTAGGATAGATAGGCGGGTGGAAGAAGGAGAGTGGAAACATGGCAGCCTGGTGGGGGGAGGGGGTGGAGGGCGGAAGGGGCCACGGGAAAGAATATGGCGAACGAGGACTTATTACTGCAAATTCGACACGATGAAAGGATACCAAAAAAGCCCAAAGGCAAACAAACAAGCAAACAAGCAAGCACGCACGCACGCAAGCAAGCAAGCAATGTCTGTCGGTGGTCAATCAGGCTCGCGCGCACGCAACGCTACGCACGCTCGGCGCATCAAGAGGAAGACGAAAGAAACGAGAAAACGGTAGAAAAAAAAAGAAGAAAAAGGAAGAAAAACACTCTCACACGCCAACAACAACAAGAGAGCAAACAGATCACGGACAGTCCTGGCTATTATTCTCCGGACCGCGGGTTTGGGCAGGGATCCCGCCGCCAGGACGAGTACAGAAAGAGAGAGAAAGAGAAAGCAGCCAAGTATCTAAATCATCTACCTATTCTTATTTCCATATTTCCTTTCATTGATTTTTGATTTTGTTTCTTCTTTCCCCTCTCCCACCCCATCATCATCATCCGCTTTCTCGCCGCTTCTTTCGCCGTGGATGAATATGGTTTTTTTTTTTTTTTTTTTTTTTTTTTTTTTTTTTTTTCTCTTTTTTTCCCTGATATAGCTGTAGGCGGTATATACATTCATACATAAGAAATCTCGGATACCCAAATATATGCCGATAGCGTTGCTCTACATATATGGATATGGATATATGCGGATGGGGACAAGGAATGTGCATTTGTGCGAGGTGCGTGTGGGTGTAGATGTGGATGTGATTCGAGCGGGTGGCCGGCTGCGCGGCAGTTATGATGGCTGGCTGGCTGAGTGGCTGGTTGGTTGGTTGGTTGATGGACAAGAGGACGCGTGAGAGGCGGGTTCTTGCTTGTTCACGTGTTGTGCATACCTTACCCTGTCTGTCAGCCTTATGATATGGCACGGGGATTAACGATTGTCATGCTGATCGTTCGCGTGCGGATGGGCTGCTGAGATGCGGGTGATGCGCCGTGGACGTGACGCGGGGGTCTGGCGGTGGCGGTGGTGGCTATGTCCTCTTGGTGGTGAGATGGGCGCGGGTGCGCGTGTCGAATGATTTATTGTCTCGGGAAAAGGCGGACCCGTTGGATTTCCGTTGCTTACTTACCTGTCTCATGTAACTTGAGACCAGCGATGGAGCGATTAGTTGTGTACTAGTATACTCTTTCCTTGACGTCGACGACGAGACATATGGCATGGCACTTGCTGTGGAGCCACGAGAATGGCGAAGAATCGATTGGTTCTTTGAAGATTAGTTATCTAGGTATAGTACTTAGAGACCTGTACCCATGTCGTTGCTTCTACTATGAGATACCCTGGCTTTGACCCCGCAATATCTCTGTCATAGTCACCCAACAGAACAGCAGCCCATCATGAATGAATGTTGCAATTTAGTCCCTACTTATCAACTGCACCACTCCAAACAACCAATCAGCATACGCAAGTAGACATGAAGCTCATCATCAAAACTCCATGCAAACAATCATCAATTCGAGCCCACGACAAAGTCATCGACAGCTCAAGTCGAAGGTGTGTTGCACTGGAGGCAGCAAAGAGCGATTGAGGACGTAGAATTTGGCCAGACAACACGGTTGCCTACACGTTTAAAGTGTGCCAGTCTCGTGTTGACTGAAAGGTGTTGTCGAGAAGAATGAGTACATAACTCTTGCGGGTGCACTATTTATAAGTGTTGTGTCGAGCGAGACAAGTTGTCGATACGCGTGCGAGTAGGTGACGGCGAGGAACTATTTGTACGAGAGTCTATATATACTATTAACCTTTCCGTTTTGGTCCCATTTAATTCTTAGTCTCGGATCTAGCTGTTAGGGCGTTAATGCGACTGTGTTTATCAAGTGACCACACTTTCGAGAGCATTCATATATGCTAGTCACCACTGCGTCTTACCCTTCCAGAGAAACGAAGATTATTGGCAATATAGATTTGCTGGTTGCCTGGAATCACCAGGTATTTGGCTGGCTGCAACAGCATTTATGAAACGCAGCCAAACGGGCCTGGTTATTGGCGCGCTAGAGTGGTTGGTGGTAGTGATGGTAATGGTAGCGCTAGAACTGGAGATTTTTCCTGACACAATCACGTATGCTGTTTCTCAATCCCAGAATGCTCGCATGCCCTCGAAGGTTGCTGTTGACGCGGGGCTGGTTGCCGTACTGCATGTTTTGTGCATCGTAGATCCAGCAGTTTCGGAATGAGAGTCCACTGCTGAAATAAAACCTTTCTAGTATACGTCCGAAATTTGTTCATAAGAGGACTACGTTTCGATGTTTGAGAGGGGTAGAAGGTGTTTTCAGACAAGTCACGCTCATGCTCGAAGTCCATTAGATGTTGGAACCTAGTTCTAGTCCGTCGGAGGTGGTGTCTCGGAGCGATGCCTAAGAAACAGAGTGCTGACGCCATACAAGCTCCCTGGATAAAAGGCGCAAAGGGTTGTACCATCCTTTTTGCGGTAGTATGTTAGTAAATCTGTGGTTGTGAACAGTCGGTACCCCTTAGATGACGATCGTTTCCAAACACGGGCTCGAGCTCGCGACAACGTCGTTTCGTCAAGGCACATCTTGTCGGAGGATTCAGGATGCGGACTTCATATTTTCGAGACTTGGTGTTATAACAGTAGGACGGTCGTCCGGGCGGGTGCCTAAAGCAATACGTCATACAAAGTTCGATACCAAGGTCACGGTGGATGGTCGTCGGGTGGCCTGTTGTGCTGGAATCATACGAGGTGCCCGACCAACAGCGATGGCGAACATCAGTGGGCGCGGTACTGACGTGCGGATGGGGCGGGAAAAAAAAGCAGTGCTGAGGTGCCGTCGCCCGTGCGCCCTCATCAGGCAGATAGATTGGGCGCTGGGTTGTGGAGAAAAGCGACGGACACTACGGCCGGACCGAGGGAGGATGGAGACAAAGGGTTTTGAAGCGACTGCGAGGCTCAAGTGAGACGGATCGAGCCATGATAAACTGGAGCTAGAGACGCGGGGTTGCGGGTGGCGGCGGATTTGGTTGGACGAGAAGGGCAAGAAGTTGAGCGATGGAGAGTCATGAAACGCCAAGTCAGCGGCACGAGAGGGCGACATGGATGCGACAGCCTCACACCGCTGGCAGTGAAGAGCCGCTGTCGGACTGCTGACGTGGTGTGGAGAGTGGGCGCATGATGTGGAGCGGAGATGCAAGAGATAGGGGAAGAGAGAAAGAGGTAGTGAAGAGGTAGAGGGAGGAGGAGGAGGAGGAGGAGGAGGGAGAGAGGGTAGGTAGCTAGCTTGTGGCGCAGCGCGGAGGGCCCGGAGGGAAGGGAAGGGAAGGGAAGGGTGCGTGAAGCTATCGTGACAGCCCATGCAAGCGTGGACGCCGGATGAGATTAAAGATGCAATAGCTAGCTCCGCCGTTGAGCCCGTGCATCGCTTGGACGGCGCAGCGAATGAGACGAGCCTTCGCTCTCTCTCTCTCTCTCTCTCGATGGGAGCTTCCCTCCCCCATAAACATACTCTCTCCGCCCGCCACCGCTCCCGTCCCGCTCCCTCTGATCCATTCGCCCCTCGTTTTTTAGTGGCCCTGCGGTGGTGGCTCTCTCCTCCAGCTGTCAGTCGCCGCCCACTTCCCACTCCCATCCACCCCCCCCGTTCCGCTCAAGCCCCGCGCTGCACACACCCCCCGAAACGTCACCAGCCAATTTGCCCAACCCCCCCCGAAAGCCGCCGTCTTTTCGTGCCTAGCGTCTCCGACGCAAATGCTGCCGTAGTCGCAGGCCTGAAGCACCTTTGCTCGGGACGCTGCCGTCAAAAAGTCTGATTTTTTGACTCCTGCCGCTGCCGCCGCCGTAAGAGGAGCAGATCCCTGTCGCCCTCTCCCTCAACACCACCGCCGCGCCACCGTCTTGCACAAAAAAAGCCCTCTCCGGGCCCAGTGTCCTGCAGCCTGCTGCGTGGCTCACCCTCGCCCCGTCGCTAAATGCGGTCCATGGCAATGGTCTCTCATACCCAGGCGGTCCCGACTATTACACCGCCGAGCAGCTCGCATGGCGATCGCAGCTCCTGGGATTATGCCGTTCCCTTGAACCACGAGGTAGGTAACACGTCGATGCCATCCACGCTTTCGGGTCGCTGTCCTCGGCTACTTGCAGTACTGCCGGCGCTAGCCGCGGCCCCGTCTTTGTGCCTGCTGCAGCGATCCTCCCTGACAACCCTCTTGCTGAGATCTTCGCTGCTAACGCCACTGGCTCCACGCAGAACGCCTTCTATGACCCAAAAGCATACATGTCGCACGATGTGTCCAAGGCCTACTCCCGTCAACCTGTCTCGTACCAGCAGGCCAACGGCGTCCCCCGTCACGCCCAGCGCCGCAACGACACCATGGACTCGTTTCGCTCCAACAAGTCCGCCCACGCCACTGACGCCTACTTGATGCCCCGCAAGGGCGACTCCCTGGGCAGGAAACAAAGCAGCCAAAGCGAGGCCGACAGCTTGCTGGAGCTGTACAAGCAGAACAGCCGCCAGGCCTCACCCAACATCCGGAACGAGCCGTGGGAGTACGAGCAGCCGCAGGAGACGGAAGAGGTGGAGAGGCAGGATGGCTACTGGATACATCGCGACAAGCTTGCTCAGATCGAGAGGACTGAGCTGGAAGAGGCTGGCTTCCTTCCGCGCGCAAACAGTTCAGAGAGCAGGTCTAGCAGCAGGTCTAGAGTTGCTGGGAGGAAGAGGGACACGTCGGCCAAGGGCGACAGCCGGCTCCACCAGGAGGAAAAGAAGATGCGCATGGTTTCACCCATACCCGCAGAAGACGAGCCCGAGGACAAACACGAGCCGATCGGCCTGCCTACACCAGAAGAGATAGCGGCGGACCGCGAGAAGAACAACGCCCGCAGCCCTGCTCCTCGCCCCGGCACCTCAAGAATTCCCCTTGCCAGAGCCAGCCCGGCGCCCATACCCAACAATTTCGTCGAGAGAGACGCGCCTTTGCCGCGGAGTCGCAGCAATAGCGGCGCATGGTCTAACGTCCCTGGAGAGGGCATTGTTCTTCCGAAGCCGCGCAGGAGGGGTGGAAGTGTTGGTAGTCAGGTGTTACTGGACGATGTGGATTCCACGCGATCGACAACAGGGAGCGAAGAAGAGCGTGGTCAGAAGAAAAAGACGACAACGACGACGAAGAAGTCAAAGCCTCCAAAGTCGGCCACGTCGGCGCCCACGTCCGTCAAAAGGCCCCAGATGCCTGCCAAGGCTGCTACGACTACTGGAAGTAGGAAGGCAAGCACGATGGCTCGCAATGTGTCGCAGCCCAAGCCAAGGACGGCATCAACTCCGCGGCCGCGCACAAGCGGTAATGATCGTCCAAAGAATCCCATCAATCGTCCTGAGGGAGAGGCGCCATGGCTTGCTACCATGTTTAAGCCTGACCCGAGGTTGCCTCCGGAGAAGCAGTTGGTCCCCACGCATGCCAAGCGGATAGCCCAAGAACAATGGGTGAAAGAAGGAAATGACGGTACAATCTATGACCACGAGAAGAAGTTGTTGGATGAGAAGGCGTGGCCTCCGAACTACCAACTTCAAGAATCAGCGTCAGAGGAAGAAAGTCACCAGGAGCATCAACAACCAGAGCCGCAGCCAGAGGCTCAGCCGGAACCTCAACCAGAGTTTCAACTGCCGTCTCAGCCGGAGCCTCAACCAACACCTCAGCCGGAGCCTCAGTCGGAGCCTGAGCCGCCCCAGTCTCGTCAAGAACCCCATCCTGAGCCCGAGCTCAAGCGGGAGAAGTCGAAGCGGTCTATCCGTTCGTTCAAGCGGGCCAAGCCAGAAGGCATGCCGCAATCGCGTCGGTCCGAGTCGAACGAGCATGGAGGCTACAAGACTATGCCGTCCGTTAACAAGCCTGTGGCTCCGACTCCTCCGATTGTCCCCAGTTCCACCACGACGATCAGTGGTCCTCGCACTCCCAAGCCTGATAGCTCTAGGAAGCCCGATACTATCAGGGTCCAAGACCCCGACGAGAAGGAGGATGTGAAGCCGAAGAAGAGCGCATGCTGCTGCGTCGTCATGTAAATGTTTTAGTCACCACCGGGTTGGCCACAACCTCAACTACCACTGCCAGAGTTTCTGGATTCTTTTGTCATTTTTCTTTGCACTTTTTCAATCGAACCATACCCACAGCGCCGGATGGTTTTAATCGGCGCTTCTGTACAGCGACACGTTCAACGTTTCCTTTGTCCGCGGCGTTCCCTGGAGCTAGCTCTTTCGGAAAAGGCTCAAATATCCACGGTACTGGTTTTCACTTTTTTGCACTACACTTTTTATTGACTGGGGGGTTTCTACTGCATGATAGCGTACAGCGGCTTGGTTGGCGATTTCCCTCTTCGATTCAGATTCTTTTTCGTTTTGTTCCCCATAGCATGGCGTTCCTCATCTTTGCTGCTTTTGCTGCTACTGCTGCTGCTTCCGCAACCTCTCTGTTTTCCTCACTTAGTTTGCGCGTACTGCTTCTCAGCTCTGGCATCAGATTGCGCCTGTTGCCCTCCTTCTCATTTTGCATCAAGGACGGACAAATCAGCCTGCGCGCACCATAGCGGCGGGCGCCCGTCCGAGTCTGGTTAATTGCTTTTTTCGAGCAAGACGGTGCTGCATAAAGCTGGTCTTGTAACAAGTCTTTCAAGTAAATCCCGTACTCGGTTCCGTAGCTGCGGGTTGAATAACAGCACAATAACTACCTACTTATCAAATACTCGACGGGTGATGTACATGCCAAGTGACGTGAGGGGATCGACAAGGCCCGTCGAAGGGACCAGCGAACGCCAGTGTTGCAGCTGGCGAACGGCCCTGCATGCATATGCTGCGAACCCTAGGTTATAAAATCCTGGGCAGTGCTGAGCAGGAAGACGGCACGTGACCGGGCGCCAAGCCGGAGAGAGCTCGCTTCACGGCACAAAGGCGGGAGCGCAAAATCCCTCTTGGGGAAACTTTTCGACGGCCCTCCCCTCACACCCAACGACGACACGCGAAAGCAACAACACCAAATCTCCGTATCTCCATCTCTTCGAGGAACACCCGACATCCCCAAACCCCACCCGAAAAACCCACAATGGTACGGCGCACCCAGTCACCTATACCCACATCCACACCCACATCTACATCCACATGATACATACATATATGGACCACGAGGTGGGAGGAGGAGGAGAAGGAGGAGGAGGAGGAGGATGTGGAGATTGCCACATAGACACACAGACACAGACACAGACACACCGACGGACACATAAAACAAAAAGCTAACGTAGCTGTAACAGTCGGACGGAGAAGAGCCCACTTCCCCCGTTGAGCAGCAGGAGGTCGAGGTCTCTGCCGATGCCAGCAGCGGCCAGATGTCCGTGCTTGACGCGCTCAAGGGCGTGCTCAAGCTGGCGCTGATCCACGACGGGCTTGCGCGCGGCCTGCGCGAGGCCTCCAAGGCGCTGGACCGCCGCCAGGCGCACATGTGCGTCCTCAACGAGGCGTGCGAGGAGGAGGCCTACAAGAAGCTCGTCGTTGCCCTCTGCTCCGAGCACAAGATCCCCCTCATCAAGGTCCCTGATGGCAAGCAGCTCGGCGAGTGGGCTGGTCTTTGTACGTTTTTTCCTCTCTCTTTTTCCTTGTTTCTCTCTCTCTCTCTCTCTCTCTCTCTCTGTCTAGGTCTAGCTAGCTCGCTCTTTCTTTTCTCTGCCCCCAGTGCTCTACTTGGTCGAGTGGGGGGAGAGAGCTGTGTTTTGATGATGGGAGAAGCACTTTGACTAACATGGCTCTCCTTACAGGCCAGATCGACCGCGAGGGCAACGCCCGCAAGGTCGTCAACTGCTCTTGCGTCGTCGTCAAGGACTGGGGTGAGGAGTCGCAGGAGCGCTCCATCCTGCTCAACTACTTCCAGACCGAGCAGTAAGCGCGCCCATCCTCTTCGGACTTTGCGCACGCCCGCCGTCTCTATTTGTTAAATCACACCCCCCCAACCTTTGCCTTCCCAATCGCTGCTTTCGGTAGTAGTGGTTGATTGATGGATTGGGGACGCGACGCGCGTGGCTTGGCGGGCCTGGCTTGGCTTGGTTTGGATTTGGGCCGTCTTCGGAGCCTATCTCCTCCCTTCCTGCTTGCTCTGTTAGTGGGCGGAGAATCTCAATCATCAACGGAAGATGTGCTTTTTGCGCGTGATATTGCTGTCCTGTCCTGTTCTGTCTTGCCTTGCCTTGCCTTGCCTTGCCTTGTCATAGCATGCATCCCGCGCATGCCAATGGCAATAAGGTACCATGCCATGCCATACCATGCAGCTACAATCATCCGCACGCCATTCTATATCTACCCAAACCACCAAAACCAGGATATCAACCCACCCCCGCCCAAACCAACCCTACCTCAGCCGCTCCCTCCCCAGCCCCGTCCCCATTCCTGCATCCATACCCAACCCCGCCGTCGCCGGATCAGCAGCCGCATTGCCACTCCCCTCGCCCAAGAACGCGCGCCCCGGCCTTGGCAAGCCACGCTCGACGTCCGCTTGCACGCTCGCGCGCACCTCCTCCTCGCGCCGCTTGCGCTCCTCGTGCTGCGCGCGCACGCGCTCCGCCGACCGCTCCGAGCCGCCGCCCCAGACGAAGTTGCCGGCGCCGCCGCGGCCGGTGCGCGCGAGGGGCGTTTCGGGTCTAGACGCTGATGCTGAGGTGGGTGGTGTGGTCGTGGTGGTACCGGAGGAGGAAATGTTGGGGCTGGTGCTGGAAGAAAGGTCCTTGAGCGGTGGCTCCGCCGTCGGCGTGCTGTGCGCCGTCGTGTCCGTCGTGGCGCCCGTCTGGGCGAGCGTGGCGGGCGAGTAGTAGTTCCCTGCGCCGCCGCGGCCCATGTGCGCGTATTCCTGGGGTGTGCTGGTTGTTGTAGGCGAGGTTGCGGTGGGGGAGACGACGACGGGGTTGGCGGCTTCGGTGTCCTGTTTGTGGGGGAGGGGCGTTAGTGTGGGAGTGAGGTGGATGTGGGTGAGGGGGTGGTGGTGAAGACGCCAATTGTCATGTCTGTCTGTCGGGTAGGCAGCCAGCATTGAGTGACGGAATGACATGAAAGTCCATAGGTGGAAAACAACAACCATCACGCCATACTAGATAGGTACACGCACCTCAGCCGCGCGCCTGCTCGCCTCCTCTCCCATGCCGATGTTTCCTGCGCCGCCGCGACCCCAAGACATGGCTTCTGCTGTTGGTGGTGGTGGTGTCTTTGTCGTCGTCGTAGTCGCAGTCGCTATGCCTTCTTCTTTTTCCTTGTCCGGGCCGCTCTGTCCAATTCGTTCGACCGTTCGTTCGTTCGACCGCAAAAGCGAATGCTCCTGTACGTAGGGCGTGTATGTGTGCAAGTCCGTTCGTCGTCTTGTCTTGTCCTGTCTTGACACAAGCAAGCAAGCAGTCAGGCAATCCAGGCACACAGGACGCGCACGCACTAGCGGCGATCCGCGTCATACCTCCGCACACTCTCCTGCTCTGGCACTCTCAACTCCGTCCCGAAACTCTCCCCTCTCCGCCGCGGCACACGTTCACAAGCACAAGCACACTCGTACCCGTCCTCGAGTCCACACGCAGGCAGCAAACAACCGCCCCGCGCCCCGCGCCCCACGACCACGAGCCATGGTCGCGCGCGCCCGTGACGTCATGCATGTCATGCCCGGCGGGCCCAAGACCAAGCCCGGCAATCGGAGTGCGGGTTACGGCGGAGGCGCGTCCGGGGCCAGCAAGCGGAAGGAGGCCGGCGCTGGGGCTCGTACATACCTACCTAGGAAGGTAAGGGACATGGAACGCTAGAGGGTAGGCAGGTGTGCCGACTTGGCTTTTCGTGTGGAGGTGGCCGGGTACTCGTACTCTAGTTGTCTGCGTGCACATGACTGACTGATGGACTGGGTGTTGGGCGGCAGGGCATGGGATGGGAGCGCCTTCTCGTTTGGGTGGGTGGGTGAGAAATGGAAGAGGAAAGAGCGATGCTGAGGAAAGAGGAAAGAGGAACTCGTAAGAGGCCGCCCTGGCCCCAGTCACTGCCTACCTACCTAGGTAGGTCAGTCACACTCACAATCAAGAATCAACAGCTGTGGATGAAAAAAAAAGCTCATTATCAACCCATGCCACATTCCATCAATCACCCCGTCGGCGAGAGCGACAGTGCTACGTAACCCAACCCTAACGCTGCCAGGTATATAAGTCTGCAATGCATGCACTCACCCGACCTCTCCCCTTCCATTCCATTCCTTTCCTGGTAGGCCCCGAAAAGTAACATAACAACCACAACAAAAAAAGGAAAAAGGGAGTTTGTTTCCAGCGACTCCCTGGATGAAAACCCCAGAAGAAAGAAAAAAACACATGAGCCCTGCCCCCCCGGCATAAAAGAAGGAAGAGAAA